>NW_028135562.1:0-209389 GCF_964662115.1 Mustela nivalis | reverse complement strand
GAATTCCAAAGCCAAGCCGTGGGGAAGACTGAAGGGACAACCCGAACTATGGATAAAAATTGGGGCCAAGGGTCATGGCAAGCCCAATATGCTATCTCTTCATCCAGCCACTGAGTGGCTTTACTTGAGGACTGGGCTCAGCCTGAGGGTCACAATGTGTGTTTGTGACCAATGTGGCCCGTGAGATGGGCGGGGCCTCATGGGCCACACTGGTTTCAACTACACTGAACGTTGGACAACATGCCAACCACAAGGTTTCTTGCCATAGGGAAGGAGTTCTGATTTCTGTATCACCTTCAACCCTGGGCAGTGTTTGGAGATAAGGTCTAGGTTCTGAAACCTGAAAACCGAGTTTGGGAAGAGATGACGACCTAAGTCCATGGCGGCTAGATGTGCTCTGTGTGCGGCCAACTGTCTGGGAGGGGCCAGGGGGTCCAGGCTCAGGCTGTGTCAGAAAGGGCATTAGTGCCCTGGTCAGCCTATGTATTTGGGGTACAGCCAAGTTCGGTGCAGGTTGATCCTCATTTGGGGTTACTGGGTAGCCCCAGAGGACAATGTTTTTCTTCTGGAGGTCCGGCAGAGTGCTGCATTGTAGTTCTGGATTGCGAAACTGGAGGGCTTGTGGGCCAGTAGTCTGACGACAAATGTCTAAGAACACAAGCTAGGCTTAGGTTTCTGGGTGAGGATATGGTAGGCACAATCTACAGACCTGAATCGAGATCTCGTGCATCTGAATTCAGGGCAAGGATTAGACGATCGCTCAGGTTGGAGTTTCTGTCCCTGATGGCCCCTTCATGAATGGGGGTGGTCATCTCGAGGCCATGGGTGTTTTCCCACGATGGTAGTTGTGAGAAGCTCCAAACTGCAGAGAGTCTTCTGCAGGACAATTGAGACCTGTTGTTTGGCTCCAGGCCAATGATTCTGAGCAGGGTTCTAAGGATGGATGGCTGAGTAGCCCACCTCGCATTCCAATTGTCTCCTAGCAACAAAACAGGTTAGATCTCCTGGATCTGTGGGGAGCAACCGAGGACGCTGAGTTGAATTGGACACACCTGGGGATGGGTCCTAACGTGCTTTTGTGTCTATGGAGACCTTAGAATGAAGCGGTGGCACTGGGGACCTTAAGGTTTCTCCTAAACTGAAGCTTTGACACAGCTCCAACGTGCAAGTTTCCCATGTGTAGATGAGGTGTTTTCTGATGGGTGAGTCAAGAAACAGCTATATGCTGCTTTTGAAATCCAGGCCTCTGAGGAGAGATGCCTGGAAACCAAGCAATGGATCTGATTAGTGCCTAGGGGCCTGTTCTTTCCTTTTTACCTCTGGGGACATCTGTCTATGGGTCTGAGTGCAGGTAGGTGCTCAGTTGGGCTCAGATTGCCCCTGTTTTTCCTGGGAAGCCACCACTATTGAGATGGATCAGGGACTTTGGAGGTTTATCCTATTAGAAGGGTTGTGGCCATTGGAATGGGCACACACAATTCCCTTGGAGAGGGCAAGTACAGTCCTCAGGTTTGGCTCCAGGGGCCTGAGCCTGTAGGTTGTGTAGGCCAGGGCTGTTTGGACAGTTGTCTGAAAACACAAACTCGGCTTATGTTTCGGGTCATAGGTATGGCAGGACTGATCTACAGACCATGAGGAGAACTCTTCAGGATTTGAAAGAAGGGCAACTGGGAGGCTCCTGCTCAAGTTTTTGGCTCTGGATATCGTGTCACTCATGGTCGTGGAATTTCTGGGTGACTTCATGGGAAATGGACGAGTCTTACTCTCTGGTGGTTTGGCCCCGTCCAAAGAGTTTGGGGTCATTCTGTGGGCTGGAAGATGTCCGTTTTTTTTTTTTTTTTTTTGTTGTTGTTGTTTTTTTTAACCTCAGGTGTCCCAGCAAATGAGGGATTCCAGATTAGAGCCCTGAGGAGGGGCTACTGGACAATCAGAAATCTGGTAAAAAATTGGGGCTTAGGGACATTTCAAGCCCATTATGACATCTAATGGTCCAGCCACTGAGAGGACTTACTAGAGGACAGGACTCATGCTGAGGGTCTCAATGCGTGTGTATGCCCTCGTAACACTCAAAAATGGGCGGGGCCTCAGGGTGAATGCTGGTTTCTCCTACACTGAACGTTGGACAACGTGCCAACCACAAGGGTTCTTGCCATGGGTAAGGAGGAGTTCTGATTTCTCCATCACACTCACCCCTGGGCAGTGTTGGAGATAAGGTCTCGGTTCTGAAGCCTGAAAACTGAGGTAGGGAAGAGATGATGACCTAAAGCCATGGCGGGTTTTATGTGCTCAGTGTGCGGTCAGCTTTCTGGGTGTTGGTCAGGAGGTCCGGGCTCAGGTTGTGTTCGACAGTGCATTAGTGCCCAGGTTAGACTATATAATTTGGGTAAAGTCGAGTGCTGTGTAGGTTTACCCTCATTTAAGGTGCCTGGGCAGCTCATGAGGCAATAATTTTTTTTCTAGAGGGCAGGCAGAGTGCTGCATTGTGGGTCCGGAATTGCCAAACTTGAGGGCTTAGGGGCCAGGAGTGTGAGGACGGAAGTCTGAGAAGACAAGCCAGACTTGGGTTTCAGGGCGAGGGCATGGCAGGTACCCCCTGCAGATCTGAACCAATATCTCATGCATCTGAAGTCAGGGCGAGGATCAGACGTTGGCTCAGGTTGGAGTTTCTGTGCATGACGGCCGCTTCATGAAGGGAGTGGAATCTCGAGGCCTTTGAGGTTTTCCCACGTTGGGAGTTGAGGGATGCCCCCTTCAAGGATTCCTTCTGCGGGACAATTGAGACCTGTTGGACAGCTCCAGGACATCCCATATGGAATGACTCCAGAGCACCGTTTGCGGATGGATGCCTGGGAAGCCCGCCTCGCATTCCAATTGTCTCCTAGCAACAAGACAGTATAGATCTGATGGCTCTGCGGGAGCAACCGGGGTGGTTGAGTTGAAATGGACTTTCCTGAGGATGGGTCCTAATGTGTTTTTGTGTCCATGAGGGCCTTGGAATGGGGCGGTGGCACCGGGACTCTGAAGTACTCTCCTAAGCTTTGGACATGGCTCCCATGCAGAGGTTTCCTTGTGGAGACGAGATGAGTTCTGATGGGTGCCTCAGGAAAACCCCTATGCTCGTATTGGAATCAGGCTTTTGAGGACACATGCCTGTAACACAAAGCAATGGATCCTATTATGGCCTAGGGTCCTGTCTTGTTCAATCTTCTTCTCTGGGGACATCCATCTATGGTCTGAGTGGAGGTCGATTATCAGCTGGTGTCAGACAGCCCTTGTTTGTTCCGGGCGACCTACACTATTGGGATGGCCTCAGGGACTTTGGAGGTTTCTCCTAATTTGTACGATTTTGAACCATGGAATGGGCAGAATTCCCATGGATTGGTAGGCACAGTCCTAATGTGTGGCTCCAGGTGCCCAGCCTGGAGGGTGTGTGGCCCAAGACTTTGAGGACAGATGTCTGAAAACACAAACTCAGCTTAGGTTTGGGGACGTAGGTATGGCAGGCCTGATCGACAAACCATGAGCAGTACTCTTCAGGATATGAAGAAAGTGCGAGTCTGAGGCGCTTGCTCAGGCTTTTGTCTCTGGATTTTGTATCAGCGATGGCCGTGGAATGTCGGGGAGGCCTCATGGGCCATGGACGAATCTTCCTCTCTGAGGGATTTGGCCTGATTCCCAATTGCTTTTCGTCAATCTGTGGGATGGGAGGACTCATTTCAGTTTTGTTACCTCAGGTGTCCCACCAAAAGAGGAATTCCAAAGCCAAGCCGTGGGGAAGACTGAAGGGACAACCCGAACTATGGATAAAAATTGGGGCCAAGGGTCATGGCAAGCCCAATATGCTATCTCTTCATCCAGCCACTGAGTGGCTTTACTTGAGGACTGGGCTCAGCCTGAGGGTCACAATGTGTGTTTGTGACCAATGTGGCCCGTGAGATGGGCGGGGCCTCATGGGCCACACTGGTTTCAACTACACTGAACGTTGGACAACATGCCAACCACAAGGTTTCTTGCCATAGGGAAGGAGTTCTGATTTCTGTATCACCTTCAACCCTGGGCAGTGTTTGGAGATAAGGTCTAGGTTCTGAAACCTGAAAACCGAGTTTGGGAAGAGATGACGACCTAAGTCCATGGCGGCTAGATGTGCTCTGTGTGCGGCCAACTGTCTGGGGAGGGGCCAGGGGGTCCAGGCTCAGGCTGTGTCAGAAAGGGCATTAGTGCCCTGGTCAGCCTATGTATTTTGGGGTACAGCCAAGTTCGGTGCAGGTTGATCCTCATTTGGGGTTACTGGGTAGCCCCAGAGGACAATGTTTTTCTTCTGGAGGTCCGGCAGAGTGCTGCATTGTAGTTCTGGATTGCGAAACTGGAGGGCTTGTGGGCCAGTAGTCTGACGACAAATGTCTAAGAACACAAGCTAGGCTTAGGTTTCTGGGTGAGGATATGGTAGGCACAATCTACAGACCTGAATCGAGATCTCGTGCATCTGAATTCAGGGCAAGGATTAGACGATCGCTCAGGTTGGAGTTTCTGTCCCTGATGGCCCCTTCATGAATGGGGGTGGTCATCTCGAGGCCATGGGTGTTTTCCCACGATGGTAGTTGTGAGAAGCTCCAAACTGCAGAGAGTCTTCTGCAGGACAATTGAGACCTGTTGTTTGGCTCCAGGCCAATGATTCTGAGCAGGGTTCTAAGGATGGATGGCTGAGTAGCCCACCTCGCATTCCAATTGTCTCCTAGCAACAAAACAGGTTAGATCTCCTGGATCTGTGGGGAGCAACCGAGGACGCTGAGTTGAATTGGACACACCTGGGGATGGGTCCTAACGTGCTTTTGTGTCTATGGAGACCTTAGAATGAAGCGGTGGCACTGGGGACCTTAAGGTTTCTCCTAAACTGAAGCTTTGACACAGCTCCAACGTGCAAGTTTCCCATGTGTAGATGAGGTGTTTTCTGATGGGTGAGTCAAGAAACAGCTATATGCTGCTTTTGAAATCCAGGCCTCTGAGGAGAGATGCCTGGAAACCAAGCAATGGATCTGATTAGTGCCTAGGGGCCTGTTCTTTCCTTTTTACCTCTGGGGACATCTGTCTATGGGTCTGAGTGCAGGTAGGTGCTCAGTTGGGCTCAGATTGCCCCTGTTTTTCCTGGGAAGCCACCACTATTGAGATGGATCAGGGACTTTGGAGGTTTATCCTATTAGAAGGGTTGTGGCCATTGGAATGGGCACACACAATTCCCTTGGAGAGGGCAAGTACAGTCCTCAGGTTTGGCTCCAGGGGCCTGAGCCTGTAGGTTGTGTAGGCCAGGGCTGTTTGGACAGTTGTCTGAAAACACAAACTCGGCTTATGTTTCGGGTCATAGGTATGGCAGGACTGATCTACAGACCATGAGGAGAACTCTTCAGGATTTGAAAGAAGGGCAACTGGGAGGCTCCTGCTCAAGTTTTTGGCTCTGGATATCGTGTCACTCATGGTCGTGGAATTTCTGGGTGACTTCATGGGAAATGGACGAGTCTTACTCTCTGGTGGTTTGGCCCCGTCCAAAGAGTTTGGGGTCATTCTGTGGGCTGGAAGATGTCCGTTTTTTTTTTTTTTTTTTGTTGTTGTTGTTTTTTTTAACCTCAGGTGTCCCAGCAAATGAGGGATTCCAGATTAGAGCCCTGAGGAGGGGCTACTGGACAATCAGAAATCTGGTAAAAAATTGGGGCTTAGGGACATTTCAAGCCCATTATGACATCTAATGGTCCAGCCACTGAGAGGACTTACTAGAGGACAGGACTCATGCTGAGGGTCTCAATGCGTGTGTATGCCCTCGTAACACTCAAAAATGGGCGGGGCCTCAGGGTGAATGCTGGTTTCTCCTACACTGAACGTTGGACAACGTGCCAACCACAAGGGTTCTTGCCATGGGTAAGGAGGAGTTCTGATTTCTCCATCACACTCACCCCTGGGCAGTGTTGGAGATAAGGTCTCGGTTCTGAAGCCTGAAAACTGAGGTAGGGAAGAGATGATGACCTAAAGCCATGGCGGGTTTTATGTGCTCAGTGTGCGGTCAGCTTTCTGGGTGTTGGTCAGGAGGTCCGGGCTCAGGTTGTGTTCGACAGTGCATTAGTGCCCAGGTTAGACTATATAATTTGGGTAAAGTCGAGTGCTGTGTAGGTTTACCCTCATTTAAGGTGCCTGGGCAGCTCATGAGGCAATAATTTTTTTTCTAGAGGGCAGGCAGAGTGCTGCATTGTGGGTCCGGAATTGCCAAACTTGAGGGCTTAGGGGCCAGGAGTGTGAGGACGGAAGTCTGAGAAGACAAGCCAGACTTGGGTTTCAGGGCGAGGGCATGGCAGGTACCCCCTGCAGATCTGAACCAATATCTCATGCATCTGAAGTCAGGGCGAGGATCAGACGTTGGCTCAGGTTGGAGTTTCTGTGCATGACGGCCGCTTCATGAAGGGAGTGGAATCTCGAGGCCTTTGAGGTTTTCCCACGTTGGGAGTTGAGGGATGCCCCCTTCAAGGATTCCTTCTGCGGGACAATTGAGACCTGTTGGACAGCTCCAGGACATCCCATATGGAATGACTCCAGAGCACCGTTTGCGGATGGATGCCTGGGAAGCCCGCCTCGCATTCCAATTGTCTCCTAGCAACAAGACAGTATAGATCTGATGGCTCTGCGGGAGCAACCGGGGTGGTTGAGTTGAAATGGACTTTCCTGAGGATGGGTCCTAATGTGTTTTTGTGTCCATGAGGGCCTTGGAATGGGGCGGTGGCACCGGGACTCTGAAGTACTCTCCTAAGCTTTGGACATGGCTCCCATGCAGAGGTTTCCTTGTGGAGACGAGATGAGTTCTGATGGGTGCCTCAGGAAAACCCCTATGCTCGTATTGGAATCAGGCTTTTGAGGACACATGCCTGTAACACAAAGCAATGGATCCTATTATGGCCTAGGGTCCTGTCTTGTTCAATCTTCTTCTCTGGGGACATCCATCTATGGTCTGAGTGGAGGTCGATTATCAGCTGGTGTCAGACAGCCCTTGTTTGTTCCGGGCGACCTACACTATTGGGATGGCCTCAGGGACTTTGGAGGTTTCTCCTAATTTGTACGATTTTGAACCATGGAATGGGCAGAATTCCCATGGATTGGTAGGCACAGTCCTAATGTGTGGCTCCAGGTGCCCAGCCTGGAGGGTGTGTGGCCCAAGACTTTGAGGACAGATGTCTGAAAACACAAACTCAGCTTAGGTTTGGGGACGTAGGTATGGCAGGCCTGATCGACAAACCATGAGCAGTACTCTTCAGGATATGAAGAAAGTGCGAGTCTGAGGCGCTTGCTCAGGCTTTTGTCTCTGGATTTTGTATCAGCGATGGCCGTGGAATGTCGGGGAGGCCTCATGGGCCATGGACGAATCTTCCTCTCTGAGGATTTGGCCTGATTCCCAATTGCTTTTCGTCAATCTGTGGGATGGGAGGACTCATTTCAGTTTTGTTACCTCAGGTGTCCCACCAAAAGAGGAATTCCAAAGCCAAGCCGTGGGGAAGACTGAAGGGACAACCCGAACTATGGATAAAAATTGGGGCCAAGGGTCATGGCAAGCCCAATATGCTATCTCTTCATCCAGCCACTGAGTGGCTTTACTTGAGGACTGGGCTCAGCCTGAGGGTCACAATGTGTGTTTGTGACCAATGTGGCCCGTGAGATGGGCGGGGCCTCATGGGCCACACTGGTTTCAACTACACTGAACGTTGGACAACATGCCAACCACAAGGTTTCTTGCCATAGGGAAGGAGTTCTGATTTCTGTATCACCTTCAACCCTGGGCAGTGTTTGGAGATAAGGTCTAGGTTCTGAAACCTGAAAACCGAGTTTGGGAAGAGATGACGACCTAAGTCCATGGCGGCTAGATGTGCTCTGTGTGCGGCCAACTGTCTGGGAGGGGCCAGGGGGTCCAGGCTCAGGCTGTGTCAGAAAGGGCATTAGTGCCCTGGTCAGCCTATGTATTTGGGGTACAGCCAAGTTCGGTGCAGGTTGATGCTCATTTGGGGTTACTGGGTAGCCCCAGAGGACAATGTTTTTCTTCTGGAGGTCCGGCAGAGTGCTGCATTGTAGTTCTGGATTGCGAAACTGGAGGGCTTGTGGGCCAGTAGTCTGACGACAAATGTCTAAGAACACAAGCTAGGCTTAGGTTTCTGGGTGAGGATATGGTAGGCACAATCTACAGACCTGAATCGAGATCTCGTGCATCTGAATTCAGGGCAAGGATTAGACGATCGCTCAGGTTGGAGTTTCTGTCCCTGATGGCCCCTTCATGAATGGGGGTGGTCATCTCGAGGCCATGGGTGTTTTCCCACGATGGTAGTTGTGAGAAGCTCCAAACTGCAGAGAGTCTTCTGCAGGACAATTGAGACCTGTTGTTTGGCTCCAGGCCAATGATTCTGAGCAGGGTTCTAAGGATGGATGGCTGAGTAGCCCACCTCGCATTCCAATTGTCTCCTAGCAACAAAACAGGTTAGATCTCCTGGATCTGTGGGGAGCAACCGAGGACGCTGAGTTGAATTGGACACACCTGGGGATGGGTCCTAACGTGCTTTTGTGTCTATGGAGACCTTAGAATGAAGCGGTGGCACTGGGGACCTTAAGGTTTCTCCTAAACTGAAGCTTTGACACAGCTCCAACGTGCAAGTTTCCCATGTGTAGATGAGGTGTTTTCTGATGGGTGAGTCAAGAAACAGCTATATGCTGCTTTTGAAATCCAGGCCTCTGAGGAGAGATGCCTGGAAACCAAGCAATGGATCTGATTAGTGCCTAGGGGCCTGTTCTTTCCTTTTTACCTCTGGGGACATCTGTCTATGGGTCTGAGTGCAGGTAGGTGCTCAGTTGGGCTCAGATTGCCCCTGTTTTTCCTGGGAAGCCACCACTATTGAGATGGATCAGGGACTTTGGAGGTTTATCCTATTAGAAGGGTTGTGGCCATTGGAATGGGCACACACAATTCCCTTGGAGAGGGCAAGTACAGTCCTCAGGTTTGGCTCCAGGGGCCTGAGCCTGTAGGTTGTGTAGGCCAGGGCTGTTTGGACAGTTGTCTGAAAACACAAACTCGGCTTATGTTTCGGGTCATAGGTATGGCAGGACTGATCTACAGACCATGAGGAGAACTCTTCAGGATTTGAAAGAAGGGCAACTGGGAGGCTCCTGCTCAAGTTTTTGGCTCTGGATATCGTGTCACTCATGGTCGTGGAATTTCTGGGTGACTTCATGGGAAATGGACGAGTCTTACTCTCTGGTGGTTTGGCCCCGTCCAAAGAGTTTGGGGTCATTCTGTGGGCTGGAAGATGTCCGTTTTTTTTTTTTTTTTTTGTTGTTGTTGTTTTTTTTAACCTCAGGTGTCCCAGCAAATGAGGGATTCCAGATTAGAGCCCTGAGGAGGGGCTACTGGACAATCAGAAATCTGGTAAAAAATTGGGGCTTAGGGACATTTCAAGCCCATTATGACATCTAATGGTCCAGCCACTGAGAGGACTTACTAGAGGACAGGACTCATGCTGAGGGTCTCAATGCGTGTGTATGCCCTCGTAACACTCAAAAATGGGCGGGGCCTCAGGGTGAATGCTGGTTTCTCCTACACTGAACGTTGGACAACGTGCCAACCACAAGGGTTCTTGCCATGGGTAAGGAGGAGTTCTGATTTCTCCATCACACTCACCCCTGGGCAGTGTTGGAGATAAGGTCTCGGTTCTGAAGCCTGAAAACTGAGGTAGGGAAGAGATGATGACCTAAAGCCATGGCGGGTTTTATGTGCTCAGTGTGCGGTCAGCTTTCTGGGTGTTGGTCAGGAGGTCCGGGCTCAGGTTGTGTTCGACAGTGCATTAGTGCCCAGGTTAGACTATATAATTTGGGTAAAGTCGAGTGCTGTGTAGGTTTACCCTCATTTAAGGTGCCTGGGCAGCTCATGAGGCAATAATTTTTTTTCTAGAGGGCAGGCAGAGTGCTGCATTGTGGGTCCGGAATTGCCAAACTTGAGGGCTTAGGGGCCAGGAGTGTGAGGACGGAAGTCTGAGAAGACAAGCCAGACTTGGGTTTCAGGGCGAGGGCATGGCAGGTACCCCCTGCAGATCTGAACCAATATCTCATGCATCTGAAGTCAGGGCGAGGATCAGACGTTGGCTCAGGTTGGAGTTTCTGTGCATGACGGCCGCTTCATGAAGGGAGTGGAATCTCGAGGCCTTTGAGGTTTTCCCACGTTGGGAGTTGAGGGATGCCCCCTTCAAGGATTCCTTCTGCGGGACAATTGAGACCTGTTGGACAGCTCCAGGACATCCCATATGGAATGACTCCAGAGCACCGTTTGCGGATGGATGCCTGGGAAGCCCGCCTCGCATTCCAATTGTCTCCTAGCAACAAGACAGTATAGATCTGATGGCTCTGCGGGAGCAACCGGGGTGGTTGAGTTGAAATGGACTTTCCTGAGGATGGGTCCTAATGTGTTTTTGTGTCCATGAGGGCCTTGGAATGGGGCGGTGGCACCGGGACTCTGAAGTACTCTCCTAAGCTTTGGACATGGCTCCCATGCAGAGGTTTCCTTGTGGAGACGAGATGAGTTCTGATGGGTGCCTCAGGAAAACCCCTATGCTCGTATTGGAATCAGGCTTTTGAGGACACATGCCTGTAACACAAAGCAATGGATCCTATTATGGCCTAGGGTCCTGTCTTGTTCAATCTTCTTCTCTGGGGACATCCATCTATGGTCTGAGTGGAGGTCGATTATCAGCTGGTGTCAGACAGCCCTTGTTTGTTCCGGGCGACCTACACTATTGGGATGGCCTCAGGGACTTTGGAGGTTTCTCCTAATTTGTACGATTTTGAACCATGGAATGGGCAGAATTCCCATGGATTGGTAGGCACAGTCCTAATGTGTGGCTCCAGGTGCCCAGCCTGGAGGGTGTGTGGCCCAAGACTTTGAGGACAGATGTCTGAAAACACAAACTCAGCTTAGGTTTGGGGACGTAGGTATGGCAGGCCTGATCGACAAACCATGAGCAGTACTCTTCAGGATATGAAGAAAGTGCGAGTCTGAGGCGCTTGCTCAGGCTTTTGTCTCTGGATTTTGTATCAGCGATGGCCGTGGAATGTCGGGGAGGCCTCATGGGCCATGGACGAATCTTCCTCTCTGAGGATTTGGCCTGATTCCCAATTGCTTTTCGTCAATCTGTGGGATGGGAGGACTCATTTCAGTTTTGTTACCTCAGGTGTCCCACCAAAAGAGGAATTCCAAAGCCAAGCCGTGGGGAAGACTGAAGGGACAACCCGAACTATGGATAAAAATTGGGGCCAAGGGTCATGGCAAGCCCAATATGCTATCTCTTCATCCAGCCACTGAGTGGCTTTACTTGAGGACTGGGCTCAGCCTGAGGGTCACAATGTGTGTTTGTGACCAATGTGGCCCGTGAGATGGGCGGGGCCTCATGGGCCACACTGGTTTCAACTACACTGAACGTTGGACAACATGCCAACCACAAGGTTTCTTGCCATAGGGAAGGAGTTCTGATTTCTGTATCACCTTCAACCCTGGGCAGTGTTTGGAGATAAGGTCTAGGTTCTGAAACCTGAAAACCGAGTTTGGGAAGAGATGACGACCTAAGTCCATGGCGGCTAGATGTGCTCTGTGTGCGGCCAACTGTCTGGGAGGGGCCAGGGGGTCCAGGCTCAGGCTGTGTCAGAAAGGGCATTAGTGCCCTGGTCAGCCTATGTATTTGGGGTACAGCCAAGTTCGGTGCAGGTTGATCCTCATTTGGGGTTACTGGGTAGCCCCAGAGGA
Organism: Mustela nivalis; assembly: GCF_964662115.1. Lineage (NCBI taxonomy): Eukaryota > Metazoa > Chordata > Mammalia > Carnivora > Mustelidae > Mustela > Mustela nivalis. The sequence goes on along the minus strand of NW_028135562.1, from coordinate 197,586 downwards.
CAATGTTTTTCTTCTGGAGGTCCGGCAGAGTGCTGCATTGTAGTTCTGGATTGCGAAACTGGAGGGCTTGTGGGCCAGTAGTCTGACGACAAATGTCTAAGAACACAAGCTAGGCTTAGGTTTCTGGGTGAGGATATGGTAGGCACAATCTACAGACCTGAATCGAGATCTCGTGCATCTGAATTCAGGGCAAGGATTAGACGATCGCTCAGGTTGGAGTTTCTGTCCCTGATGGCCCCTTCATGAATGGGGGTGGTCATCTCGAGGCCATGGGTGTTTTCCCACGATGGTAGTTGTGAGAAGCTCCAAACTGCAGAGAGTCTTCTGCAGGACAATTGAGACCTGTTGTTTGGCTCCAGGCCAATGATTCTGAGCAGGGTTCTAAGGATGGATGGCTGAGTAGCCCACCTCGCATTCCAATTGTCTCCTAGCAACAAAACAGGTTAGATCTCCTGGATCTGTGGGGAGCAACCGAGGACGCTGAGTTGAATTGGACACACCTGGGGATGGGTCCTAACGTGCTTTTGTGTCTATGGAGACCTTAGAATGAAGCGGTGGCACTGGGGACCTTAAGGTTTCTCCTAAACTGAAGCTTTGACACAGCTCCAACGTGCAAGTTTCCCATGTGTAGATGAGGTGTTTTCTGATGGGTGAGTCAAGAAACAGCTATATGCTGCTTTTGAAATCCAGGCCTCTGAGGAGAGATGCCTGGAAACCAAGCAATGGATCTGATTAGTGCCTAGGGGCCTGTTCTTTCCTTTTTACCTCTGGGGACATCTGTCTATGGGTCTGAGTGCAGGTAGGTGCTCAGTTGGGCTCAGATTGCCCCTGTTTTTCCTGGGAAGCCACCACTATTGAGATGGATCAGGGACTTTGGAGGTTTATCCTATTAGAAGGGTTGTGGCCATTGGAATGGGCACACACAATTCCCTTGGAGAGGGCAAGTACAGTCCTCAGGTTTGGCTCCAGGGGCCTGAGCCTGTAGGTTGTGTAGGCCAGGGCTGTTTGGACAGTTGTCTGAAAACACAAACTCGGCTTATGTTTCGGGTCATAGGTATGGCAGGACTGATCTACAGACCATGAGGAGAACTCTTCAGGATTTGAAAGAAGGGCAACTGGGAGGCTCCTGCTCAAGTTTTTGGCTCTGGATATCGTGTCACTCATGGTCGTGGAATTTCTGGGTGACTTCATGGGAAATGGACGAGTCTTACTCTCTGGTGGTTTGGCCCCGTCCAAAGAGTTTGGGGTCATTCTGTGGGCTGGAAGATGTCCGTTTTTTTTTTTTTTTTTTGTTGTTGTTGTTTTTTTTAACCTCAGGTGTCCCAGCAAATGAGGGATTCCAGATTAGAGCCCTGAGGAGGGGCTACTGGACAATCAGAAATCTGGTAAAAAATTGGGGCTTAGGGACATTTCAAGCCCATTATGACATCTAATGGTCCAGCCACTGAGAGGACTTACTAGAGGACAGGACTCATGCTGAGGGTCTCAATGCGTGTGTATGCCCTCGTAACACTCAAAAATGGGCGGGGCCTCAGGGTGAATGCTGGTTTCTCCTACACTGAACGTTGGACAACGTGCCAACCACAAGGGTTCTTGCCATGGGTAAGGAGGAGTTCTGATTTCTCCATCACACTCACCCCTGGGCAGTGTTGGAGATAAGGTCTCGGTTTTGAAGCCTGAAAACTGAGGTAGGGAAGAGATGATGACCTAAAGCCATGGCGGGTTTTATGTGCTCAGTGTGCGGTCAGCTTTCTGGGTGTTGGTCAGGAGGTCCGGGCTCAGGTTGTGTTCGACAGTGCATTAGTGCCCAGGTTAGACTATATAATTTGGGTAAAGTCGAGTGCTGTGTAGGTTTACCCTCATTTAAGGTGCCTGGGCAGCTCATGAGGCAATAATTTTTTTTCTAGAGGGCAGGCAGAGTGCTGCATTGTGGGTCCGGAATTGCCAAACTTGAGGGCTTAGGGGCCAGGAGTGTGAGGACGGAAGTCTGAGAAGACAAGCCAGACTTGGGTTTCAGGGCGAGGGCATGGCAGGTACCCCCTGCAGATCTGAACCAATATCTCATGCATCTGAAGTCAGGGCGAGGATCAGACGTTGGCTCAGGTTGGAGTTTCTGTGCATGACGGCCGCTTCATGAAGGGAGTGGAATCTCGAGGCCTTTGAGGTTTTCCCACGTTGGGAGTTGAGGGATGCCCCCTTCAAGGATTCCTTCTGCGGGACAATTGAGACCTGTTGGACAGCTCCAGGACATCCCATATGGAATGACTCCAGAGCACCGTTTGCGGATGGATGCCTGGGAAGCCCGCCTCGCATTCCAATTGTCTCCTAGCAACAAGACAGTATAGATCTGATGGCTCTGCGGGAGCAACCGGGGTGGTTGAGTTGAAATGGACTTTCCTGAGGATGGGTCCTAATGTGTTTTTGTGTCCATGAGGGCCTTGGAATGGGGCGGTGGCACCGGGACTCTGAAGTACTCTCCTAAGCTTTGGACATGGCTCCCATGCAGAGGTTTCCTTGTGGAGACGAGATGAGTTCTGATGGGTGCCTCAGGAAAACCCCTATGCTCGTATTGGAATCAGGCTTTTGAGGACACATGCCTGTAACACAAAGCAATGGATCCTATTATGGCCTAGGGTCCTGTCTTGTTCAATCTTCTTCTCTGGGGACATCCATCTATGGTCTGAGTGGAGGTCGATTATCAGCTGGTGTCAGACAGCCCTTGTTTGTTCCGGGCGACCTACACTATTGGGATGGCCTCAGGGACTTTGGAGGTTTCTCCTAATTTGTACGATTTTGAACCATGGAATGGGCAGAATTCCCATGGATTGGTAGGCACAGTCCTAATGTGTGGCTCCAGGTGCCCAGCCTGGAGGGTGTGTGGCCCAAGACTTTGAGGACAGATGTCTGAAAACACAAACTCAGCTTAGGTTTGGGGACGTAGGTATGGCAGGCCTGATCGACAAACCATGAGCAGTACTCTTCAGGATATGAAGAAAGTGCGAGTCTGAGGCGCTTGCTCAGGCTTTTGTCTCTGGATTTTGTATCAGCGATGGCCGTGGAATGTCGGGGAGGCCTCATGGGCCATGGACGAATCTTCCTCTCTGAGGATTTGGCCTGATTCCCAATTGCTTTTCGTCAATCTGTGGGATGGGAGGACTCATTTCAGTTTTGTTACCTCAGGTGTCCCACCAAAAGAGGAATTCCAAAGCCAAGCCGTGGGGAAGACTGAAGGGACAACCCGAACTATGGATAAAAATTGGGGCCAAGGGTCATGGCAAGCCCAATATGCTATCTCTTCATCCAGCCACTGAGTGGCTTTACTTGAGGACTGGGCTCAGCCTGAGGGTCACAATGTGTGTTTGTGACCAATGTGGCCCGTGAGATGGGCGGGGCCTCATGGGCCACACTGGTTTCAACTACACTGAACGTTGGACAACATGCCAACCACAAGGTTTCTTGCCATAGGGAAGGAGTTCTGATTTCTGTATCACCTTCAACCCTGGGCAGTGTTTGGAGATAAGGTCTAGGTTCTGAAACCTGAAAACCGAGTTTGGGAAGAGATGACGACCTAAGTCCATGGCGGCTAGATGTGCTCTGTGTGCGGCCAACTGTCTGGGAGGGGCCAGGGGGTCCAGGCTCAGGCTGTGTCAGAAAGGGCATTAGTGCCCTGGTCAGCCTATGTATTTGGGGTACAGCCAAGTTCGGTGCAGGTTGATCCTCATTTGGGGTTACTGGGTAGCCCCAGAGGACAATGTTTTTCTTCTGGAGGTCCGGCAGAGTGCTGCATTGTAGTTCTGGATTGCGAAACTGGAGGGCTTGTGGGCCAGTAGTCTGACGACAAATGTCTAAGAACACAAGCTAGGCTTAGGTTTCTGGGTGAGGATATGGTAGGCACAATCTACAGACCTGAATCGAGATCTCGTGCATCTGAATTCAGGGCAAGGATTAGACGATCGCTCAGGTTGGAGTTTCTGTCCCTGATGGCCCCTTCATGAATGGGGGTGGTCATCTCGAGGCCATGGGTGTTTTCCCACGATGGTAGTTGTGAGAAGCTCCAAACTGCAGAGAGTCTTCTGCAGGACAATTGAGACCTGTTGTTTGGCTCCAGGCCAATGATTCTGAGCAGGGTTCTAAGGATGGATGGCTGAGTAGCCCACCTCGCATTCCAATTGTCTCCTAGCAACAAAACAGGTTAGATCTCCTGGATCTGTGGGGAGCAACCGAGGACGCTGAGTTGAATTGGACACACCTGGGGATGGGTCCTAACGTGCTTTTGTGTCTATGGAGACCTTAGAATGAAGCGGTGGCACTGGGGACCTTAAGGTTTCTCCTAAACTGAAGCTTTGACACAGCTCCAACGTGCAAGTTTCCCATGTGTAGATGAGGTGTTTTCTGATGGGTGAGTCAAGAAACAGCTATATGCTGCTTTTGAAATCCAGGCCTCTGAGGAGAGATGCCTGGAAACCAAGCAATGGATCTGATTAGTGCCTAGGGGCCTGTTCTTTCCTTTTTACCTCTGGGGACATCTGTCTATGGGTCTGAGTGCAGGTAGGTGCTCAGTTGGGCTCAGATTGCCCCTGTTTTTCCTGGGAAGCCACCACTATTGAGATGGATCAGGGACTTTGGAGGTTTATCCTATTAGAAGGGTTGTGGCCATTGGAATGGGCACACACAATTCCCTTGGAGAGGGCAAGTACAGTCCTCAGGTTTGGCTCCAGGGGCCTGAGCCTGTAGGTTGTGTAGGCCAGGGCTGTTTGGACAGTTGTCTGAAAACACAAACTCGGCTTATGTTTCGGGTCATAGGTATGGCAGGACTGATCTACAGACCATGAGGAGAACTCTTCAGGATTTGAAAGAAGGGCAACTGGGAGGCTCCTGCTCAAGTTTTTGGCTCTGGATATCGTGTCACTCATGGTCGTGGAATTTCTGGGTGACTTCATGGGAAATGGACGAGTCTTACTCTCTGGTGGTTTGGCCCCGTCCAAAGAGTTTGGGGTCATTCTGTGGGCTGGAAGATGTCCGTTTTTTTTTTTTTTTTTTTTTGTTGTTGTTTTTTTTAACCTCAGGTGTCCCAGCAAATGAGGGATTCCAGATTAGAGCCCTGAGGAGGGGCTACTGGACAATCAGAAATCTGGTAAAAAATTGGGGCTTAGGGACATTTCAAGCCCATTATGACATCTAATGGTCCAGCCACTGAGAGGACTTACTAGAGGACAGGACTCATGCTGAGGGTCTCAATGCGTGTGTATGCCCTCGTAACACTCAAAAATGGGCGGGGCCTCAGGGTGAATGCTGGTTTCTCCTACACTGAACGTTGGACAACGTGCCAACCACAAGGGTTCTTGCCATGGGTAAGGAGGAGTTCTGATTTCTCCATCACACTCACCCCTGGGCAGTGTTGGAGATAAGGTCTCGGTTCTGAAGCCTGAAAACTGAGGTAGGGAAGAGATGATGACCTAAAGCCATGGCGGGTTTTATGTGCTCAGTGTGCGGTCAGCTTTCTGGGTGTTGGTCAGGAGGTCCGGGCTCAGGTTGTGTTCGACAGTGCATTAGTGCCCAGGTTAGACTATATAATTTGGGTAAAGTCGAGTGCTGTGTAGGTTTACCCTCATTTAAGGTGCCTGGGCAGCTCATGAGGCAATAATTTTTTTTCTAGAGGGCAGGCAGAGTGCTGCATTGTGGGTCCGGAATTGCCAAACTTGAGGGCTTAGGGGCCAGGAGTGTGAGGACGGAAGTCTGAGAAGACAAGCCAGACTTGGGTTTCAGGGCGAGGGCATGGCAGGTACCCCCTGCAGATCTGAACCAATATCTCATGCATCTGAAGTCAGGGCGAGGATCAGACGTTGGCTCAGGTTGGAGTTTCTGTGCATGACGGCCGCTTCATGAAGGGAGTGGAATCTCGAGGCCTTTGAGGTTTTCCCACGTTGGGAGTTGAGGGATGCCCCCTTCAAGGATTCCTTCTGCGGGACAATTGAGACCTGTTGGACAGCTCCAGGACATCCCATATGGAATGACTCCAGAGCACCGTTTGCGGATGGATGCCTGGGAAGCCCGCCTCGCATTCCAATTGTCTCCTAGCAACAAGACAGTATAGATCTGATGGCTCTGCGGGAGCAACCGGGGTGGTTGAGTTGAAATGGACTTTCCTGAGGATGGGTCCTAATGTGTTTTTGTGTCCATGAGGGCCTTGGAATGGGGCGGTGGCACCGGGACTCTGAAGTACTCTCCTAAGCTTTGGACATGGCTCCCATGCAGAGGTTTCCTTGTGGAGACGAGATGAGTTCTGATGGGTGCCTCAGGAAAACCCCTATGCTCGTATTGGAATCAGGCTTTTGAGGACACATGCCTGTAACACAAAGCAATGGATCCTATTATGGCCTAGGGTCCTGTCTTGTTCAATCTTCTTCTCTGGGGACATCCATCTATGGTCTGAGTGGAGGTCGATTATCAGCTGGTGTCAGACAGCCCTTGTTTGTTCCGGGCGACCTACACTATTGGGATGGCCTCAGGGACTTTGGAGGTTTCTCCTAATTTGTACGATTTTGAACCATGGAATGGGCAGAATTCCCATGGATTGGTAGGCACAGTCCTAATGTGTGGCTCCAGGTGCCCAGCCTGGAGGGTGTGTGGCCCAAGACTTTGAGGACAGATGTCTGAAAACACAAACTCAGCTTAGGTTTGGGGACGTAGGTATGGCAGGCCTGATCGACAAACCATGAGCAGTACTCTTCAGGATATGAAGAAAGTGCGAGTCTGAGGCGCTTGCTCAGGCTTTTGTCTCTGGATTTTGTATCAGCGATGGCCGTGGAATGTCGGGGAGGCCTCATGGGCCATGGACGAATCTTCCTCTCTGAGGATTTGGCCTGATTCCCAATTGCTTTTCGTCAATCTGTGGGATGGGAGGACTCATTTCAGTTTTGTTACCTCAGGTGTCCCACCAAAAGAGGAATTCCAAAGCCAAGCCGTGGGGAAGACTGAAGGGACAACCCGAACTATGGATAAAAATTGGGGCCAAGGGTCATGGCAAGCCCAATATGCTATCTCTTCATCCAGCCACTGAGTGGCTTTACTTGAGGACTGGGCTCAGCCTGAGGGTCACAATGTGTGTTTGTGACCAATGTGGCCCGTGAGATGGGCGGGGCCTCATGGGCCACACTGGTTTCAACTACACTGAACGTTGGACAACATGCCAACCACAAGGTTTCTTGCCATAGGGAAGGAGTTCTGATTTCTGTATCACCTTCAACCCTGGGCAGTGTTTGGAGATAAGGTCTAGGTTCTGAAACCTGAAAACCGAGTTTGGGAAGAGATGACGACCTAAGTCCATGGCGGCTAGATGTGCTCTGTGTGCGGCCAACTGTCTGGGAGGGGCCAGGGGGTCCAGGCTCAGGCTGTGTCAGAAAGGGCATTAGTGCCCTGGTCAGCCTATGTATTTGGGGTACAGCCAAGTTCGGTGCAGGTTGATCCTCATTTGGGGTTACTGGGTAGCCCCAGAGGACAATGTTTTTCTTCTGGAGGTCCGGCAGAGTGCTGCATTGTAGTTCTGGATTGCGAAACTGGAGGGCTTGTGGGCCAGTAGTCTGACGACAAATGTCTAAGAACACAAGCTAGGCTTAGGTTTCTGGGTGAGGATATGGTAGGCACAATCTACAGACCTGAATCGAGATCTCGTGCATCTGAATTCAGGGCAAGGATTAGACGATCGCTCAGGTTGGAGTTTCTGTCCCTGATGGCCCCTTCATGAATGGGGGTGGTCATCTCGAGGCCATGGGTGTTTTCCCACGATGGTAGTTGTGAGAAGCTCCAAACTGCAGAGAGTCTTCTGCAGGACAATTGAGACCTGTTGTTTGGCTCCAGGCCAATGATTCTGAGCAGGGTTCTAAGGATGGATGGCTGAGTAGCCCACCTCGCATTCCAATTGTCTCCTAGCAACAAAACAGGTTAGATCTCCTGGATCTGTGGGGAGCAACCGAGGACGCTGAGTTGAATTGGACACACCTGGGGATGGGTCCTAACGTGCTTTTGTGTCTATGGAGACCTTAGAATGAAGCGGTGGCACTGGGGACCTTAAGGTTTCTCCTAAACTGAAGCTTTGACACAGCTCCAACGTGCAAGTTTCCCATGTGTAGATGAGGTGTTTTCTGATGGGTGAGTCAAGAAACAGCTATATGCTGCTTTTGAAATCCAGGCCTCTGAGGAGAGATGCCTGGAAACCAAGCAATGGATCTGATTAGTGCCTAGGGGCCTGTTCTTTCCTTTTTACCTCTGGGGACATCTGTCTATGGGTCTGAGTGCAGGTAGGTGCTCAGTTGGGCTCAGATTGCCCCTGTTTTTCCTGGGAAGCCACCACTATTGAGATGGATCAGGGACTTTGGAGGTTTATCCTATTAGAAGGGTTGTGGCCATTGGAATGGGCACACACAATTCCCTTGGAGAGGGCAAGTACAGTCCTCAGGTTTGGCTCCAGGGGCCTGAGCCTGTAGGTTGTGTAGGCCAGGGCTGTTTGGACAGTTGTCTGAAAACACAAACTCGGCTTATGTTTCGGGTCATAGGTATGGCAGGACTGATCTACAGACCATGAGGAGAACTCTTCAGGATTTGAAAGAAGGGCAACTGGGAGGCTCCTGCTCAAGTTTTTGGCTCTGGATATCGTGTCACTCATGGTCGTGGAATTTCTGGGTGACTTCATGGGAAATGGACGAGTCTTACTCTCTGGTGGTTTGGCCCCGTCCAAAGAGTTTGGGGTCATTCTGTGGGCTGGAAGATGTCCGTTTTTTTTTTTTTTTTTTGTTGTTGTTGTTTTTTTTAACCTCAGGTGTCCCAGCAAATGAGGGATTCCAGATTAGAGCCCTGAGGAGGGGCTACTGGACAATCAGAAATCTGGTAAAAAATTGGGGCTTAGGGACATTTCAAGCCCATTATGACATCTAATGGTCCAGCCACTGAGAGGACTTACTAGAGGACAGGACTCATGCTGAGGGTCTCAATGCGTGTGTATGCCCTCGTAACACTCAAAAATGGGCGGGGCCTCAGGGTGAATGCTGGTTTCTCCTACACTGAACGTTGGACAACGTGCCAACCACAAGGGTTCTTGCCATGGGTAAGGAGGAGTTCTGATTTCTCCATCACACTCACCCCTGGGCAGTGTTGGAGATAAGGTCTCGGTTCTGAAGCCTGAAAACTGAGGTAGGGAAGAGATGATGACCTAAAGCCATGGCGGGTTTTATGTGCTCAGTGTGCGGTCAGCTTTCTGGGTGTTGGTCAGGAGGTCCGGGCTCAGGTTGTGTTCGACAGTGCATTAGTGCCCAGGTTAGACTATATAATTTGGGTAAAGTCGAGTGCTGTGTAGGTTTACCCTCATTTAAGGTGCCTGGGCAGCTCATGAGGCAATAATTTTTTTTCTAGAGGGCAGGCAGAGTGCTGCATTGTGGGTCCGGAATTGCCAAACTTGAGGGCTTAGGGGCCAGGAGTGTGAGGACGGAAGTCTGAGAAGACAAGCCAGACTTGGGTTTCAGGGCGAGGGCATGGCAGGTACCCCCTGCAGATCTGAACCAATATCTCATGCATCTGAAGTCAGGGCGAGGATCAGACGTTGGCTCAGGTTGGAGTTTCTGTGCATGACGGCCGCTTCATGAAGGGACTGGAATCTCGAGGCCTTTGAGGTTTTCCCACGTTGGGAGTTGAGGGATGCCCCCTTCAAGGATTCCTTCTGCGGGACAATTGAGACCTGTTGGACAGCTCCAGGACATCCCATATGGAATGACTCCAGAGCACCGTTTGCGGATGGATGCCTGGGAAGCCCGCCTCGCATTCCAATTGTCTCCTAGCAACAAGACAGTATAGATCTGATGGCTCTGCGGGAGCAACCGGGGTGGTTGAGTTGAAATGGACTTTCCTGAGGATGGGTCCTAATGTGTTTTTGTGTCCATGAGGGCCTTGGAATGGGGCGGTGGCACCGGGACTCTGAAGTACTCTCCTAAGCTTTGGACATGGCTCCCATGCAGAGGTTTCCTTGTGGAGACGAGATGAGTTCTGATGGGTGCCTCAGGAAAACCCCTATGCTCGTATTGGAATCAGGCTTTTGAGGACACATGCCTGTAACACAAAGCAATGGATCCTATTATGGCCTAGGGTCCTGTCTTGTTCAATCTTCTTCTCTGGGGACATCCATCTATGGTCTGAGTGGAGGTCGATTATCAGCTGGTGTCAGACAGCCCTTGTTTGTTCCGGGCGACCTACACTATTGGGATGGCCTCAGGGACTTTGGAGGTTTCTCCTAATTTGTACGATTTTGAACCATGGAATGGGCAGAATTCCCATGGATTGGTAGGCACAGTCCTAATGTGTGGCTCCAGGTGCCCAGCCTGGAGGGTGTGTGGCCCAAGACTTTGAGGACAGATGTCTGAAAACACAAACTCAGCTTAGGTTTGGGGACGTAGGTATGGCAGGCCTGATCGACAAACCATGAGCAGTACTCTTCAGGATATGAAGAAAGTGCGAGTCTGAGGCGCTTGCTCAGGCTTTTGTCTCTGGATTTTGTATCAGCGATGGCCGTGGAATGTCGGGGAGGCCTCATGGGCCATGGACGAATCTTCCTCTCTGAGGATTTGGCCTGATTCCCAATTGCTTTTCGTCAATCTGTGGGATGGGAGGACTCATTTCAGTTTTGTTACCTCAGGTGTCCCACCAAAAGAGGAATTCCAAAGCCAAGCCGTGGGGAAGACTGAAGGGACAACCCGAACTATGGATAAAAATTGGGGCCAAGGGTCATGGCAAGCCCAATATGCTATCTCTTCATCCAGCCACTGAGTGGCTTTACTTGAGGACTGGGCTCAGCCTGAGGGTCACAATGTGTGTTTGTGACCAATGTGGCCCGTGAGATGGGCGGGGCCTCATGGGCCACACTGGTTTCAACTACACTGAACGTTGGACAACATGCCAACCACAAGGTTTCTTGCCATAGGGAAGGAGTTCTGATTTCTGTATCACCTTCAACCCTGGGCAGTGTTTGGAGATAAGGTCTAGGTTCTGAAACCTGAAAACCGAGTTTGGGAAGAGATGACGACCTAAGTCCATGGCGGCTAGATGTGCTCTGTGTGCGGCCAACTGTCTGGGAGGGGCCAGGGGGTCCAGGCTCAGGCTGTGTCAGAAAGGGCATTAGTGCCCTGGTCAGCCTATGTATTTGGGGTACAGCCAAGTTCGGTGCAGGTTGATCCTCATTTGGGGTTACTGGGTAGCCCCAGAGGACAATGTTTTTCTTCTGGAGGTCCGGCAGAGTGCTGCATTGTAGTTCTGGATTGCGAAACTGGAGGGCTTGTGGGCCAGTAGTCTGACGACAAATGTCTAAGAACACAAGCTAGGCTTAGGTTTCTGGGTGAGGATATGGTAGGCACAATCTACAGACCTGAATCGAGATCTCGTGCATCTGAATTCAGGGCAAGGATTAGACGATCGCTCAGGTTGGAGTTTCTGTCCCTGATGGCCCCTTCATGAATGGGGGTGGTCATCTCGAGGCCATGGGTGTTTTCCCACGATGGTAGTTGTGAGAAGCTCCAAACTGCAGAGAGTCTTCTGCAGGACAATTGAGACCTGTTGTTTGGCTCCAGGCCAATGATTCTGAGCAGGGTTCTAAGGATGGATGGCTGAGTAGCCCACCTCGCATTCCAATTGTCTCCTAGCAACAAAACAGGTTAGATCTCCTGGATCTGTGGGGAGCAACCGAGGACGCTGAGTTGAATTGGACACACCTGGGGATGGGTCCTAACGTGCTTTTGTGTCTATGGAGACCTTAGAATGAAGCGGTGGCACTGGGGACCTTAAGGTTTCTCCTAAACTGAAGCTTTGACACAGCTCCAACGTGCAAGTTTCCCATGTGTAGATGAGGTGTTTTCTGATGGGTGAGTCAAGAAACAGCTATATGCTGCTTTTGAAATCCAGGCCTCTGAGGAGAGATGCCTGGAAACCAAGCAATGGATCTGATTAGTGCCTAGGGGCCTGTTCTTTCCTTTTTACCTCTGGGGACATCTGTCTATGGGTCTGAGTGCAGGTAGGTGCTCAGTTGGGCTCAGATTGCCCCTGTTTTTCCTGGGAAGCCACCACTATTGAGATGGATCAGGGACTTTGGAGGTTTATCCTATTAGAAGGGTTGTGGCCATTGGAATGGGCACACACAATTCCCTTGGAGAGGGCAAGTACAGTCCTCAGGTTTGGCTCCAGGGGCCTGAGCCTGTAGGTTGTGTAGGCCAGGGCTGTTTGGACAGTTGTCTGAAAACACAAACTCGGCTTATGTTTCGGGTCATAGGTATGGCAGGACTGATCTACAGACCATGAGGAGAACTCTTCAGGATTTGAAAGAAGGGCAACTGGGAGGCTCCTGCTCAAGTTTTTGGCTCTGGATATCGTGTCACTCATGGTCGTGGAATTTCTGGGTGACTTCATGGGAAATGGACGAGTCTTACTCTCTGGTGGTTTGGCCCCGTCCAAAGAGTTTGGGGTCATTCTGTGGGCTGGAAGATGTCCGTTTTTTTTTTTTTGTTGTTGTTGTTGTTTTTTTTAACCTCAGGTGTCCCAGCAAATGAGGGATTCCAGATTAGAGCCCTGAGGAGGGGCTACTGGACAATCAGAAATCTGGTAAAAAATTGGGGCTTAGGGACATTTCAAGCCCATTATGACATCTAATGGTCCAGCCACTGAGAGGACTTACTAGAGGACAGGACTCATGCTGAGGGTCTCAATGCGTGTGTATGCCCTCGTAACACTCAAAAATGGGCGGGGCCTCAGGGTGAATGCTGGTTTCTCCTACACTGAACGTTGGACAACGTGCCAACCACAAGGGTTCTTGCCATGGGTAAGGAGGAGTTCTGATTTCTCCATCACACTCACCCCTGGGCAGTGTTGGAGATAAGGTCTCGGTTCTGAAGCCTGAAAACTGAGGTAGGGAAGAGATGATGACCTAAAGCCATGGCGGGTTTTATGTGCTCAGTGTGCGGTCAGCTTTCTGGGTGTTGGTCAGGAGGTCCGGGCTCAGGTTGTGTTCGACAGTGCATTAGTGCCCAGGTTAGACTATATAATTTGGGTAAAGTCGAGTGCTGTGTAGGTTTACCCTCATTTAAGGTGCCTGGGCAGCTCATGAGGCAATAATTTTTTTTCTAGAGGGCAGGCAGAGTGCTGCATTGTGGGTCCGGAATTGCCAAACTTGAGGGCTTAGGGGCCAGGAGTGTGAGGACGGAAGTCTGAGAAGACAAGCCAGACTTGGGTTTCAGGGCGAGGGCATGGCAGGTACCCCCTGCAGATCTGAACCAATATCTCATGCATCTGAAGTCAGGGCGAGGATCAGACGTTGGCTCAGGTTGGAGTTTCTGTGCATGACGGCCGCTTCATGAAGGGAGTGGAATCTCGAGGCCTTTGAGGTTTTCCCACGTTGGGAGTTGAGGGATGCCCCCTTCAAGGATTCCTTCTGCGGGACAATTGAGACCTGTTGGACAGCTCCAGGACATCCCATATGGAATGACTCCAGAGCAACGTTCGCGGATGGATGCCTGGGAAGCCCGCCTCGCATTCCAATTGTCTCCTAGCAACAAGACAGTTTAGATCTGATGGCTCTGCGGGAGCAACCGGGGTGGCTGAGTTGAAATGGACTTTCCTGAGGATGGGTCCTAATGTGTTTTTGTGTCCATGAGGGCCTTGGAATGGGGCGGTGGCACCAGGACCGTAAAGTACTCTCCTTAGCTTTGCACATATCTCCCATGCACAGGTTTCCTTGTGGAGACGAGATGAGTCCTATGGGTGCCTCAGGAAAACCCCTATGCTCGTATTGGGATCAGGCTTTTGAGGACACATGCCTGTAACCCAAAGCAATGGATCCTATTATGGCCTAGGGTCCTGTCTGGTTCAATCTTCTTCTCTGGGGACATCCATCTATGGTATGAGTGGAGGTCGATTATTAGCTGGTGTCAGACAGCCATTGTTTGTTCCGGGCGACCTACACTATTGGGATGGCCTCAGGGACTTTGGAGGTTTCTCCTAATTTGTACGATTTTGGACCATGGAATGGGCAGAATTCCCATGGATTGGTAGGCACAGTCCTAATGTGTGGCTCCAGGGGCCCAGCCTGGAGGGTGTGTGGCCCAAGACTTTGAGGACAGATGTCTGAAAACACAAACTCAGCTTAGGTTTGGGGACGTAGGTATGGCAGGCCTGATCGACAAACCATGAGCAGTACTCTTCAGGATATGAAGAAAGTGCGAGTCTGAGGCGCTTGCTCAGGCTTTTTTTTTCCTCACACTCCTGGCCCACAAGCCTTCCAGTTTGGGAATTCTGGAGCCACTATGTGGCACTGTGTCTTCCCTCCAGAAGAAAAACGTTGCCCTTTGGGGCTACCCAGTAACCACAAATGAGTACCATCCTGCATGAAACTCGACTGCACCCCAATGATACAGTCTAGCCTGGGCATTAATTCCCTGTCTGCCACAGCCTGAGCCTGCACCTCCCAACCCACACTCAACAGCTGGCCGAACACTGAGCACATCAGACACACCATGGCCTTAGGTCTACATCTCTTCCCAACCTCAGTTTTCAGGCTTCAGAACCTAGACCTTAAATCCAATCACAGTCCAGGAGTGAAAGAGTTGCAGAAAATAGAACTCCTTCTTCCCCATGGCCAGAAAACTTTTGGTTGCCATATTGTGCAACGTTCAGTGTAGGAGAAACCAGCATGGTACATTAGGCCACGCCCTGACTTGAGGGGCTCCTTGGGCACAAAAACGCATTGTGAAACTCAGTGCGAGACCTATCCTCAAGGAAGGCCTCTCAGTGTCTGGACCAAGAGCCCACATATGGGGCTTGCCATGTTCTTAGGTCCCAATGTTAACCAGAGATCTGGTTGTCCAGTTGCCCCCACCCACGACTCTGCTCTGGAATCCCTCTTTTGGTGGTCCACCTGAGGTAAAAAAAAAAAAAATAAATGAATAAAAATAAACAAAAAAAAACAGAAAGGCCTCCTCCCTTACGACAGAATGACCCCAAACTCTTGGGATCTGGTCAAATCCCCAGAAAGGGAGCCTCATCGATGGCCCATGAGGACACCCCGTCATTACATGGCAATCGGTGACACATTTCCAGAAAAAAAAAAAAAAAAAAAGCATGAGCAAGCACCTCACATTCGCCCTTTGTTCATATGCCGAAGAGTTCTCCTCACGTTCTATAGATCGGGCCGGCCATACCTACATCCCCCAACCTAAGTGGAGTTTGTGTTTTCAGACTTTTGACCAAATAGCCCTGGACCACACACGCTCCACACTTGGGTCCCTGGAGCCACACCTCAGGCCTGTGCTTCCCTTTCAAGGGAATTCTTCCCATTCCATTGGCCACAACCTTGCAAATGAGGAAAAACCTCCAAAGTCACCGAGGCCATCCCAATAGTGTAGGCCGCCCAGGACAAACAGGGGTGATCTCAAACCAGCTGAGCAACTACCTCCACTCAGACAACAGATGTCCCCAGAGAAGAATATTGAACCGGACAGGACCCTAGGCCCTAATCAGATCCATTGCTTTGGTTTCCAGGCATCTCTCCTCAGAGGCCTCGTTTCCAATACCAGCATATGGTGGTTTCCTGAGGCACCAATAAGAACAAATCTCGTCTCCCCATGGAAAACTTGCTCATTGGAGCTTTGTCATAACCTCTGGTTAGGAGAATCCTTCAGGGCCCTGGTGCCACTGCCCCATACCAAGGTCTCCATGGCTCAATCCAACATTAAGACCATCCTCAGGAAAGTCCATTTCAACTCAGCCCCCTCTGTTGCTACCCCAAGCCAGCAGATCAAACGTTTCTTGTTGCTAGGAGACAATTGGAATGTGAGGCTGGCTGCCCAGGCATCCATACTTAGAACGCTGTTCTGGAAAAATACCTTATAAGACGTCCTGGAGCCATCCAACAAATCTTAATTGTCCCACAGAAGGAATCCTTGCGGTTTGGAGCATCTCACAACTCCAATAGTGCGAAAACCCCCACGGCCTCATAATGCCCCCCCTTCCTGAAGGGGCCAACATGGACAGAAACTCAAACCTGAGCCAAAGTCTGAACCTCGACCTGACTTCAGACGCATGAGATCTCAATTCAGCTCTGCAAAGTGTGCCTGCCATGTCCTTGCCCCGAAACCTAAGCCTAGCTTGTGTTCTCAGACTTCCGTCCTCACTCTCCTGGCCCATAAGCCCTCCAGTTTGGGAATTCCGAAGCCACAA
This sequence comes from Mustela nivalis, assembly GCF_964662115.1. Lineage (NCBI taxonomy): Eukaryota > Metazoa > Chordata > Mammalia > Carnivora > Mustelidae > Mustela > Mustela nivalis. Next base: position 181,347 of record NW_028135562.1, on the reverse strand, counting down.
TGCAGCATGCTGCCTGCCCTCCAGAAGAAAAACTTTGCCCTATGCTGCTAATAAGAAACCCCAAATGATTTTCTAATGCATGCCACTCGATTGTAAAGCAATTATACAGCCCACCCTGTATACTAATGCCCTGTCTGGCACAGCCTGAGACAAGACATCCCAAACGACACACAGACAGCTGGCCCCAACCTGGACACATAGGACCCGCTATGGCTGTAGGTCGTCATCTCTTCCCAACCTCGGTTTTCAGGCTTCAGAACCTAGACCTTATCTCCAATCACTGCCCAGGGGTGAACGTGATGCAGAAATTAGAATTCCTCCTTCCCCATGGCCAGAAACCTTGTGGTTGGCATGTTGTCCAACGTTCAATGTGGGAAAACCTGCATTGTCCGAAAGGCCACGCCAGTGCTTGAGGGCCGCCTAGGGCACAGACATGCATTGTGACCTGCAGCGTGAGTCCCGTATTAAAGTAACGCCTTTCAGTGGCTGGACCAAGATCCTGCATATGGGGCTTGTCATATCCATAGGCCCCCAGGCTTAACCAGAGTGTGAGTATTCCAGTTGTCAGTACCCACTGCTATGCTCTAGAATCCCTCTACTGGGGGGACACATGAAGCAGAAAACAGGACACTTCCCTTCCCACAGAAGGACCCCAAACTCTAGGGGGCTGGACAAACTACCAGAGAGGGAGACTTCTACGACCCATGAGGCAACTCCTACATTAAACGGCCATTGTGGACAAAACATGCAGAGACAAAAGCCTGAGCGACTGCCTCCCTCTCACGCTTCTTTCAGATCCAGAAAAGCTCCCCTCATGGCCTGTAGATCAGGCCTGCCGTAACCTCGGCCCCAAACCTGAGCTGAGTTAGGGTTTTTGGATGTCTGTCTGCACAGCCATGGCCCACACAGCCTCCAGGCTGGGGTCTCTGGAGCCACACCACAGTACTGTGCCTGCTCTCTCCTAAGAAACTGCCCATTCCATTGGCCACAACTCTACAAAATAGTAGAAACCTCAAGGTCCCCAAGGACATCCCACTACCGCAAGCCGCACTGGACAAATAGGGGCATTATGACACATGCTGAGCAACTACTACCTCCACGCAGACACACAGACAGATATCCGCAGAGACAGAAGATTGAACCAGACAGGCCCCTAGGCCCTATTATGAACTCTTGCTTTGGTGTCCAGGTATCACTCCTCAGAGGCCTGGGTTCGAAGACCAGCATACGGGGCTTTCCTGAGGCACCAGACAGAAGACCTCTCATCTCACCATGGGAAGCTTCCTTGTTGGGGTTGTGTCAAGCCCTTCGGGTTGGAGAATCCTGCAGAGTCCCTTAGCTACTGCCACATTCCAAGGTCTCCATGGCCACCAACCCACATTATGACTCATCCTCAGGAGAGTCCATTTAAACTCAGCCTTCTGGGTAGCTCACCCAAGAGCCCGCAGATTGAGCGTGCCTTGTCTCGACCAGGCAATGGGAAGGTGAGTTGGCGTTTCTCGGCATCCATGCTTATGGCCCTGCTCTCGAGTCTTTCTGTATGGGGCATCCTGGAACCATCCAATAGTACTCGACTGTCCTGAAGAAGGAAACTTTGAAGTTTGGAGCAGCTCACAACTCCCAGCGTAGGGAAACCTCCCTGGCCTCATGACGCCCCCACCCCCTTCAGGAAGGGGCCGTCATGGACACAAACTGCAGCTTGAGGCAACATATGATACTCGCCCCGACCTCACCTGCAGGAGATCTCGATTCAGCCTCTGCAGAGTGGGCCTGCCATGCTCTTGGCCCCAAAACTCGTGCTAGCTTGTGTTTTCAGACTTCCTTCCTCACAATCCTGGCCACACCCCTCCAGTTTGGCAATTCTGGAGACACAATGCAGCACTCTGCCTGCCCTCCAGAAGAAAAATGTTGCCCTATAGGGCTAACCAGAAACGCCAAATGAGTAACAACCTGCATGCCACTCGACCATACCCCAATTATACAGTCTAGCCTGTGCACTAAAGCGCTGTCTGACACAGCCTGAGGGCAGACCTCCAGTCCAACACCCAGACAGCTGGCCGTACACAGAGCATATCACACCCACAATGGCTTTAGGCCATCATCTCTACCCAACCTCAGTTTTCACCTTCAGAACCTAGACCTTATCTCCACTCACTGCTCAGGAGTGAACGTGATGCAAGAATCAGAACTTCTCCTTCGCTTTGGCAAGAAACCTAGTGGTTGGCATGTTGTCCCATGTTCATTGTAGGAGAAAGCAGCATGGACTATGAGGTCCCACCTATCCCTGAGGGCCACAATGTGCACAAACACACATTGTGACCCTCAGCGTGAGCCCTATGCTCATGTAAAGCCTCTTAGTGACTGGAACAACAGCCCACATATGGGGCTTACCAGGCCCCTTGTCCCCCAATCTCAACCAGAGTTCGAGATGTCTAGTCACCCCTACTCAGGGCTCTACTCTGGAATCCCTCTTTGGTGGGACACCTGAGGTAAAAAAAAAAAAAAATACAGAAAGGACTCTTCCGATCCACAGAATGATCCCAACCACTTGGAATCAGGCCAAATCATCAGAGAAAGAATTGTCCATGGCCCTTGAGGACACCCCGACATTCCGCGGCCACCCTTGACACAAAATCCAGAGACAAAAGCCTGAGCAAGCGCCACATACTCGCCCTTTGTTCATAGCCCGGAAAATTCTCACGGTCTGTAGATCGAGCCTTCATACATACATCCCCAAACCTAAGCTGAGTTTGTGTTTTCAGACTTCTGTCCCCACAGTCCTGGCCCACACACCATCCAAATTGGGGCCCCTGAAGCCACACCTCAGGACTGTGGCTTCCCTCTCCAGGGGAATTCTGCCATTTCCATTGGCCACAACCCTATAGATTAGGAGTAGCCTCCAATCTCCCCGAGGCCATCCGAATAGTGTTGGCTGCCCAGGACAAACAGGGATGATCTCTCACAAGTTAGGAAACTACCTCCACTCAGACCCAGAGACAGATATCCCCAGAGAATAAGATTGAACTGGAAAGGCACTTAGGCCCTAATCAGATCCATTGCTTTTGATTCCAGTCATCTCTCCTCAGAGGCCTGGTTTCCAATACCAGCATATGGGAGATTCCTTAGGCACTCATCAAAACAATTCTCTTCTCTACATAGGAAACATACTCTTTAGAGCTCCATCAAAACCTCCGGTTATGAACATCCCTCAAGGCCCCGGATCAAGCATCCCATTCCAAGGTCTACATGGACAAAAATGCACATTATGACCCATCCTCAACTCACCCATTTCAACACACCCGCCTCGGTTGCTCCCCTAGATCCAGCAGATCGAACTTGCCTTGGCTCTATGAGACACCTGGAATGGGAGGCAGGCTGCCCAGGCATCCATCCTTAGAACCCTGCTCTGGATAACTTCCTTATGAGATGTCCTGGAGCCATCCAACAGGTCTCGACTGTCCCACAGAAGGAATCATTGCGGTTTGGAGCATATCACAATTCCCATCGTGGGAAAACCTCCATGTCCTCGTGACACCCTCCCCTTCATGAAGGGGCCGTCATGGACAGAAACTCCGACCTAAGCCAACTTCTGATCCTAGCTCTGTCTTCAGGTATACGGGATCTCGAATCATCTCTGCAGAGGGTGCCTGCCGTCCCCTCACCCCGAAATCTAAGTCTGGCTTGTGTTCTCAGAATTTTTTCCTCACACTCCTGGCCCACAAGCCTTCCAGTTTGGGAATTCTGGAGCCACTATGTGGCACTGTGTCTTCCCTCCAGAAGAAAAACGTTGCCCTTTGGGGCTACCCAGTAACCACAAATGAGTACCATCCTGCATGAAACTCGACTGCACCCCAATGATACAGTCTAGCCTGGGCATTAATTCCCTGTCTGCCACAGCCTGAGCCTGCACCTCCCAACCCACACTCAACAGCTGGCCGAACACTGAGCACATCAGACACACCATGGCCTTAGGTCTTCATCTCTTCGCAACCTCAGTTTTCAGGCTTCAGAACCTAGACCTTAAATCCAATCACAGTCCAGGAGTGAAAGAGTTGCAGAAAATAGAACTCCTTCTTCCCCATGGCCAGAAAACTTTTGGTTGCCATATTGTGCAACGTTCAGTGTAGGAGAAACCAGCATGGTACATTAGGCCACGCCCTGACTTGAGGGGCTCCTTGGGCACAAAAACGCATTGTGAAACTCAGTGCGAGACCTATCCTCAAGGAAGGCCTCTCAGTGTCTGGACCAAGAGCCCACATATGGGGCTTGCCATGTTCTTAGGTCCCAATGTTAACCAGAGATCTGGTTGTCCAGTTGCCCCCACCCACGACTCTGCTCTGGAATCCCTCTTTTGGTGGTCCACCTGAGGTAAAAAAAAAAATAAATAAATAAATGAATAAAAATAAACAAAAAAAAACAGAAAGGCCTCCTCCCTTACGACAGAATGACCCCAAACTCTTGGGATCTGGTCAAATCCCCAGAAAGGGAGCCTCATCGATGGCCCATGAGGACACCCCGTCATTCCATGGCAATCGGTGACACATTTCCAGAAAAAAAAAAAAAAAAAAAAGCATGAGCAAGCACCTCACATTCGCCCTTTGTTCATATGCCGAAGAGTTCTCCTCACGTTCTATAGATCGGGCCGGCCATACCTACATCCCCCAACCTAAGTGGAGTTTGTGTTTTCAGACTTTTGACCAAATAGCCCTGGACCACACACGCTCCACACTTGGGTCCCTGGAGCCACACCTCAGGCCTGTGCTTCCCTTTCAAGGGAATTCTTCCCATTCCATTGGCCACAACCTTGCAAATGAGGAAAAACCTCCAAAGTCACCGAGGCCATCCCAATAGTGTAGGCCGCCCAGGACAAACAGGGGTGATCTCAAACCAGCTGAGCAACTACCTCCACTCAGACAGCAGATGTCCCCAGAGAAGAATATTGAACCGGACAGGACCCTAGGCCCAAATCAGATCCATTGCTTTGGTTTCCAGGCATCTCTCCTCAGAGGCCTCGTTTCCAATACCAGCATATGGTGGTTTCCTGAGGCACCAATAAGAACAAATCTCGTCTCCCCATGGAAAACTTGCTCATTGGAGCTTTGTCATAACCTCTGGTTAGGAGAATCCTTCAGGGCCCTGGTGCCACTGCCCCATACCAAGGTCTCCATGGCTCAATCCAACATTAAGACCATCCTCAGGAAAGTCCATTTCAACTCAGCCCCCTCTGTTGCTACCCCAAGCCAGCAGATCAAACGTTTCTTGTTGCTAGGAGACAATTGGAATGTGAGGCTGGCTGCCCAGGCATCCATACTTAGAACGCTGTTCTGGAAAAATACCTTATAAGACGTCCTGGAGCCATCCAACAAATCTTAATTGTCCCACAGAAGGAATCCTTGCGGTTTGGAGCATCTCACAACTCCAATAGTGCGAAAACCCCCACGGCCTCATAATGCCCCCCCTTCCTGAAGGGGCCAACATGGACAGAAACTCAAACCTGAGCCAAAGTCTGAACCTCGACCTGACTTCAGACGCATGAGATCTCAATTCAGCTCTGCAAAGTGTGCCTGCCATGTCCTTGCCCCGAAACCTAAGCCTAGCTTGTGTTCTCAGACTTCCGTCCTCACTCTCCTGGCCCTTAAGCCCTCCAGTTTGGGAATTCCGAAGCCACAATGCAGCATGCTGCCTGCCCTCCAGAAGAAAAACTTTGCCCTATGCTGCTAATGAGAAACCCCAAATGATTTTCTAATGCATGCCACTCGATTGTAAAGCAATTATACAGCCCACCCTGTATACTAATGCCCTGTCTGGCACAGCCTGAGACAAGACATCCCAAACGACACCCAGACAGCTGGCCCCAACCTGGACACATAGGACCCGCTATGGCTGTAGGTCGTCATCTCTTCCCAACCTCGGTTTTCAGGCTTCAGAACCTAGACCTTATCTCCAATCACTGCCCAGGGGTGAACGTGATGCAGAAATTAGAATTCCTCCTTCCCCATGGCCAGAAACCTTGTGGTTGGCATGTTGTCGAACGTTCAATGTGGGAAAACCTGCATTGTCCGAAAGGCCACGCCAGTGCTTGAGGGCCGCCTAGAGCACAGACATGCATTGTGACCTGCAGCGTGAGTCCCGTATTAAAGTAACGCCTCTCAGTGGCTGGACCAAGATCCTGCATATGGGGCTTGTCATATCCATAGGCCCCCAGGCTTAACCAGAGGGCGAGTATTCCAGTTGTCAGTACCCACTGCTATGCTCTAGAATCCCTCTACTGGGGGGACACATGAAGCAGAAAACAGGACACTTCCCTTCCCACAGAATGACCCCAAACTCTTGGGGGCTGGACAAACTACCAGAGAGGGAGACATCTACGACCCATGAGGCAACTCCTACATTAAACGGCCATTGTGGACAAAACATCCAGAGACAAAAGCCGGAGCGACTGCCTCCCTCTCACCCTTCTTTCATATCCAGAGGAACTCCACTCATGGACTGTAGATCAGGCCTGCCGTAACCTCGGCCCCAAACCTGAGCTGAGTTAGGGTTTTTGGATGTCTGTCTGCACAGCCATGGCCCACACAGCCTCCAGGCTGGGGTCTCTGGAGCCACACCACAGTACTGTGCCTGCTCTCTCCTAAGAAACTGCCCATTCCATTGGCCACAACTCTACAAAATAGTAGAAACCTCAAGGTCCCCAAAGACATCCCACTACCGCAAGCCGCACTGGACAAATAGGGGCATTATGACACAAGCTGAGCAACTACTACCTCCATGCAGACACACAGACAGATATCCGCAGAAAGAAGATTGAACCAGACAGGCCCCAAGGCCCTATTATGAACTCTTGCTTTGGTGTCCAGGTATCACTCCTCAGAGGCCTGGGTTCGAAGACCAGCATACGGGGCTTTCCTGAGGCACCAGACAGAAGACCTCTCATCTCACCATGGCAAGCTTCCTTGTTGGGGTTGTGTCAAGCCCTTCGGGTTGGAGAATCCTGCAGAGTCCCTTAGCTACTGCCACATTCCAAGGTCTCCATAGCCACCAACCCACATTATGACTCATCCTCAGGAGAGTCCATTTAAACTCAGCCTTCTGGGTAGCTCACCCAAGAGCCCGCAGATTGAGCGTGCCTTGTCTCGACCAGGCAATGGGAAGGTGAGTTGGCGTTTCTCGGCATCCATGCTTACGGCCCTGCTCTCGAGTCTTTCTGTATGGGGCATCCTGGAACCATCCAATAGTACTCGACTGTCCTGAAGAAGGAAACTTTGAAGTTTGGAGCAGCTCACAACTCCCAGCGTAGGGAAACCTCCCTGGCCTCATGACGCCCCCACCCCCTTCAGGAAGGGGCCGTCATGGACACAAACTGCAGCTTGAGGCAACATATGATACTCGCCCCGACCTCACCTGCAGGAGATCTCGATTCAGCCTCTGCAGAGTGGGCCTGCCATGCTCTTGGCCCCAAAACTCGTGCTAGCTTGTGTTTTCAGACTTCCTTCCTCACAATCCTGGCCACACCCCTCCAGTTTGGCAATTCTGGAGACACAATGCAGCACTCTGCCTGCCCTCCAGAAGAAAAATGTTGCCCTATAGGGCTAACCAGAAACGCCAAATGAGTAACAACCTGCATGCCACTCGACCATACCCCAATTATACAGTCTAGCCTGTGCACTAAAGCGCTGTCTGACACAGCCTGAGGGCAGACCTCCAGTCCAACACCCAGACAGCTGGCCGTACACAGAGCATATCACACCCACAATGGCTTTAGGCCATCATCTCTACCCAACCTCAGTTTTCACCTTCAGAACCTAGACCTTATCTCCACTCACTGCTCAGGAGTGAACGTGATGCAAGAATCAGAACTTCTCCTTCGCTTTGGCAAGAAACCTAGTGGTTGGCATGTTGTCCCATGTTCATTGTAGGAGAAAGCAGCATGGACTATGAGGTCCCACCTATCCCTGAGGGCCACAATGTGCACAAACACACATTGTGACCCTCAGCGTGAGCCCTATGCTCATGTAAAGCCTCTTAGTGACTGGAACAACAGCCCACATATGGGGCTTACCAGGCCCCTTGTCCCCCAATCTCAACCAGAGTTCGAGATGTCTAGTCACCCCTACTCAGGGCTCTACTCTGGAATCCCTCTTTGGTGGGACACCTGAGGTAAAAAAAAAAAAAAATACAGAAAGGACTCTTCCGATCCACAGAATGATCCCAACCACTTGGAATCAGGCCAAATCATCAGAGAAAGAATTGTCCATGGCCCTTGAGGACACCCCGACATTCCGCGGCCACCCTTGACACAAAATCCAGAGACAAAAGCCTGAGCAAGCGCCACATACTCGCCCTTTGTTCATAGCCCGGAAAATTCTCACGGTCTGTAGATCGAGCCTTCATACATACATCCCCAAACCTAAGCTGAGTTTGTGTTTTCAGACTTCTGTCCCCACAGTCCTGGCCCACACACCATCCAAATTGGGGCCCCTGAAGCCACACCTCAGGACTGTGGCTTCCCTCTCCAGGGGAATTCTGCCATTTCCATTGGCCACAACCCTATAGATTAGGAGTAGCCTCCAATCTCCCCGAGGCCATCCGAATAGTGTTGGCTGCCCAGGACAAACAGGGATGATCTCTCACAAGTTAGGAAACTACCTCCACTCAGACCCAGAGACAGATATCCCCAGAGAATAAGATTGAACTGGAAAGGCACTTAGGCCCTAATCAGATCCATTGCTTTTGATTCCAGTCATCTCTCCTCAGAGGCCTGGTTTCCAATACCAGCATATGGGAGATTCCTTAGGCACTCATCAAAACAATTCTCTTCTCTACATAGGAAACATACTCTTTAGAGCTCCATCAAAACCTCCGGTTATGAACATCCCTCAAGGCCCCGGATCAAGCATCCCATTCCAAGGTCTACATGGACAAAAATGCACATTATGACCCATCCTCAACTCACCCATTTCAACACACCCGCCTCGGTTGCTCCCCTAGATCCAGCAGATCGAACTTGCCTTGGCTCTATGAGACACCTGGAATGGGAGGCAGGCTGCCCAGGCATCCATCCTTAGAACCCTGCTCTGGATAACTTCCTTATGAGATGTCCTGGAGCCATCCAACAGGTCTCGACTGTCCCACAGAAGGAATCATTGCGGTTTGGAGCATATCACAATTCCCATCGTGGGAAAACCTCCATGTCCTCGTGACACCCTCCCCTTCATGAAGGGGCCGTCATGGACAGAAACTCCGACCTAAGCCAACTTCTGATCCTAGCTCTGTCTTCAGGTATACGGGATCTCGAATCATCTCTGCAGAGGGTGCCTGCCGTCCCCTCACCCCGAAATCTTAGTCTGGCTTGTGTTCTCAGAATTTTTTCCTCACACTCCTGGCCCACAAGCCTTCCAGTTTGGGAATTCTGGAGCCACTATGTGGCACTGTGTCTTCCCTCCAGAAGAAAAACGTTGCCCTTTGGGGCTACCCAGTAACCACAAATGAGTACCATCCTGCATGAAACTCGACTGCACCCCAATGATACAGTCTAGCCTGGGCATTAATTCCCTGTCTGCCACAGCCTGAGCCTGCACCTCCCAACCCACACTCAACAGCTGGCCGAACACTGAGCACATCAGACACACCATGGCCTTAGGTCTTCATCTCTTCGCAACCTCAGTTTTCAGGCTTCAGAACCTAGACCTTAAATCCAATCACAGTCCAGGAGTGAAAGAGTTGCAGAAAATAGAACTCCTTCTTCCCCATGGCCAGAAAACTTTTGGTTGCCATATTGTGCAACGTTCAGTGTAGGAGAAACCAGCATGGTACATTAGGCCACGCCCTGACTTGAGGGGCTCCTTGGGCACAAAAACGCATTGTGAAACTCAGTGCGAGACCTATCCTCAAGGAAGGCCTCTCAGTGTCTGGACCAAGAGCCCACATATGGGGCTTGCCATGTTCTTAGGTCCCAATGTTAACCAGAGATCTGGTTGTCCAGTTGCCCCCACCCACGACTCTGCTCTGGAATCCCTCTTTTGGTGGTCCACCTGAGGTAAAAAAAAAAATAAATAAATAAATGAATAAAAATAAACAAAAAAAAACAGAAAGGCCTCCTCCCTTACGACAGAATGACCCCAAACTCTTGGGATCTGGTCAAATCCCCAGAAAGGGAGCCTCATCGATGGCCCATGAGGACACCCCGTCATTCCATGGCAATCGGTGACACATTTCCAGAAAAAAAAAAAAAAAAAAAAGCATGAGCAAGCACCTCACATTCGCCCTTTGTTCATATGCCGAAGAGTTCTCCTCACGTTCTATAGATCGGGCCGGCCATACCTACATCCCCCAACCTAAGTGGAGTTTGTGTTTTCAGACTTTTGACCAAATAGCCCTGGACCACACACGCTCCACACTTGGGTCCCTGGAGCCACACCTCAGGCCTGTGCTTCCCTTTCAAGGGAATTCTTCCCATTCCATTGGCCACAACCTTGCAAATGAGGAAAAACCTCCAAAGTCACCGAGGCCATCCCAATAGTGTAGGCCGCCCAGGACAAACAGGGGTGATCTCAAACCAGCTGAGCAACTACCTCCACTCAGACAGCAGATGTCCCCAGAGAAGAATATTGAACCGGACAGGACCCTAGGCCCAAATCAGATCCATTGCTTTGGTTTCCAGGCATCTCTCCTCAGAGGCCTCGTTTCCAATACCAGCATATGGTGGTTTCCTGAGGCACCAATAAGAACAAATCTCGTCTCCCCATGGAAAACTTGCTCATTGGAGCTTTGTCATAACCTCTGGTTAGGAGAATCCTTCAGGGCCCTGGTGCCACTGCCCCATACCAAGGTCTCCATGGCTCAATCCAACATTAAGACCATCCTCAGGAAAGTCCATTTCAACTCAGCCCCCTCTGTTGCTACCCCAAGCCAGCAGATCAAACGTTTCTTGTTGCTAGGAGACAATTGGAATGTGAGGCTGGCTGCCCAGGCATCCATACTTAGAACGCTGTTCTGGAAAAATACCTTATAAGACGTCCTGGAGCCATCCAACAAATCTTAATTGTCCCACAGAAGGAATCCTTGCGGTTTGGAGCATCTCACAACTCCAATAGTGCGAAAACCCCCACGGCCTCATAATGCCCCCCCTTCCTGAAGGGGCCAACATGGACAGAAACTCAAACCTGAGCCAAAGTCTGAACCTCGACCTGACTTCAGACGCATGAGATCTCAATTCAGCTCTGCAAAGTGTGCCTGCCATGTCCTTGCCCCGAAACCTAAGCCTAGCTTGTGTTCTCAGACTTCCGTCCTCACTCTCCTGGCCCTTAAGCCCTCCAGTTTGGGAATTCCGAAGCCACAATGCAGCATGCTGCCTGCCCTCCAGAAGAAAAACTTTGCCCTATGCTGCTAATGAGAAACCCCAAATGATTTTCTAATGCATGCCACTCGATTGTAAAGCAATTATACAGCCCACCCTGTATACTAATGCCCTGTCTGGCACAGCCTGAGACAAGACATCCCAAACGACACCCAGACAGCTGGCCCCAACCTGGACACATAGGACCCGCTATGGCTGTAGGTCGTCATCTCTTCCCAACCTCGGTTTTCAGGCTTCAGAACCTAGACCTTATCTCCAATCACTGCCCAGGGGTGAACGTGATGCAGAAATTAGAATTCCTCCTTCCCCATGGCCAGAAACCTTGTGGTTGGCATGTTGTCGAACGTTCAATGTGGGAAAACCTGCATTGTCCGAAAGGCCACGCCAGTGCTTGAGGGCCGCCTAGAGCACAGACATGCATTGTGACCTGCAGCGTGAGTCCCGTATTAAAGTAACGCCTCTCAGTGGCTGGACCAAGATCCTGCATATGGGGCTTGTCATATCCATAGGCCCCCAGGCTTAACCAGAGGGCGAGTATTCCAGTTGTCAGTACCCACTGCTATGCTCTAGAATCCCTCTACTGGGGGGACACATGAAGCAGAAAACAGGACACTTCCCTTCCCACAGAATGACCCCAAACTCTTGGGGGCTGGACAAACTACCAGAGAGGGAGACATCTACGACCCATGAGGCAACTCCTACATTAAACGGCCATTGTGGACAAAACATCCAGAGACAAAAGCCGGAGCGACTGCCTCCCTCTCACCCTTCTTTCATATCCAGAGGAACTCCACTCATGGACTGTAGATCAGGCCTGCCGTAACCTCGGCCCCAAACCTGAGCTGAGTTAGGGTTTTTGGATGTCTGTCTGCACAGCCATGGCCCACACAGCCTCCAGGCTGGGGTCTCTGGAGCCACACCACAGTACTGTGCCTGCTCTCTCCTAAGAAACTGCCCATTCCATTGGCCACAACTCTACAAAATAGTAGAAACCTCAAGGTCCCCAAAGACATCCCACTACCGCAAGCCGCACTGGACAAATAGGGGCATTATGACACAAGCTGAGCAACTACTACCTCCATGCAGACACACAGACAGATATCCGCAGAAAGAAGATTGAACCAGACAGGCCCCAAGGCCCTATTATGAACTCTTGCTTTGGTGTCCAGGTATCACTCCTCAGAGGCCTGGGTTCGAAGACCAGCATACGGGGCTTTCCTGAGGCACCAGACAGAAGACCTCTCATCTCACCATGGGAAGCTTCCTTGTTGGGGTTGTGTCAAGCCCTTCGGGTTGGAGAATCCTGCAGAGTCCCTTAGCTACTGCCACATTCCAAGGTCTCCATGGCCACCAACCCACATTATGACTCATCCTCAGGAGAGTCCATTTAAACTCAGCCTTCTGGGTAGCTCACCCAAGAGCCCGCAGATTGAGCGTGCCTTGTCTCGACCAGGCAATGGGAAGGTGAGTTGGCGTTTCTCGGCATCCATGCTTACGGCCCTGCTCTCGAGTCTTTCTGTATGGGGCATCCTGGAACCATCCAATAGTACTCGACTGTCCTGAAGAAGGAAACTTTGAAGTTTGGAGCAGCTCACAACTCCCAGCGTAGGGAAACCTCCCTGGCCTCATGACGCCCCCACCCCCTTCAGGAAGGGGCCGTCATGGACACAAACTGCAGCTTGAGGCAACATATGATACTCGCCCCGACCTCACCTGCAGGAGATCTCGATTCAGCCTCTGCAGAGTGGGCCTGCCATGCTCTTGGCCCCAAAACTCGTGCTAGCTTGTGTTTTCAGACTTCCTTCCTCACAATCCTGGCCACACCCCTCCAGTTTGGCAATTCTGGAGACACAATGCAGCACTCTGCCTGCCCTCCAGAAGAAAAATGTTGCCCTATAGGGCTAACCAGAAACGCCAAATGAGTAACAACCTGCATGCCACTCGACCATACCCCAATTATACAGTCTAGCCTGTGCACTAAAGCGCTGTCTGACACAGCCTGAGGGCAGACCTCCAGTCCAACACCCAGACAGCTGGCCGTACACAGAGCATATCACACCCACAATGGCTTTAGGCCATCATCTCTACCCAACCTCAGTTTTCACCTTCAGAACCTAGACCTTATCTCCACTCACTGCTCAGGAGTGAACGTGATGCAAGAATCAGAACTTCTCCTTCGCTTTGGCAAGAAACCTAGTGGTTGGCATGTTGTCCCATGTTCATTGTAGGAGAAAGCAGCATGGACTATGAGGTCCCACCTATCCCTGAGGGCCACAATGTGCACAAACACACATTGTGACCCTCAGCGTGAGCCCTATGCTCATGTAAAGCCTCTTAGTGACTGGAACAACAGCCCACATATGGGGCTTACCAGGCCCCTTGTCCCCCAATCTCAACCAGAGTTCGAGATGTCTAGTCACCCCTACTCAGGGCTCTACTCTGGAATCCCTCTTTGGTGGGACACCTGAGGTAAAAAAAAAAAAAAATACAGAAAGGACTCTTCCGATCCACAGAATGATCCCAACCACTTGGAATCAGGCCAAATCATCAGAGAAAGAATTGTCCATGGCCCTTGAGGACACCCCGACATTCCGCGGCCACCCTTGACACAAAATCCAGAGACAAAAGCCTGAGCAAGCGCCACATACTCGCCCTTTGTTCATAGCCCGGAAAATTCTCACGGTCTGTAGATCGAGCCTTCATACATACATCCCCAAACCTAAGCTGAGTTTGTGTTTTCAGACTTCTGTCCCCACAGTCCTGGCCCACACACCATCCAAATTGGGGCCCCTGAAGCCACACCTCAGGACTGTGGCTTCCCTCTCCAGGGGAATTCTGCCATTTCCATTGGCCACAACCCTATAGATTAGGAGTAGCCTCCAATCTCCCCGAGGCCATCCGAATAGTGTTGGCTGCCCAGGACAAACAGGGATGATCTCTCACAAGTTAGGAAACTACCTCCACTCAGACCCAGAGACAGATATCCCCAGAGAATAAGATTGAACTGGAAAGGCACTTAGGCCCTAATCAGATCCATTGCTTTTGATTCCAGTCATCTCTCCTCAGAGGCCTGGTTTCCAATACCAGCATATGGGAGATTCCTTAGGCACTCATCAAAACAATTCTCTTCTCTACATAGGAAACATACTCTTTAGAGCTCCATCAAAACCTCCGGTTATGAACATCCCTCAAGGCCCCGGATCAAGCATCCCATTCCAAGGTCTACATGGACAAAAATGCACATTATGACCCATCCTCAACTCACCCATTTCAACACACCCGCCTCGGTTGCTCCCCTAGATCCAGCAGATCGAACTTGCCTTGGCTCTATGAGACACCTGGAATGGGAGGCAGGCTGCCCAGGCATCCATCCTTAGAACCCTGCTCTGGATAACTTCCTTATGAGATGTCCTGGAGCCATCCAACAGGTCTCGACTGTCCCACAGAAGGAATCATTGCGGTTTGGAGCATATCACAATTCCCATCGTGGGAAAACCTCCATGTCCTCGTGACACCCTCCCCTTCATGAAGGGGCCGTCATGGACAGAAACTCCGACCTAAGCCAACTTCTGATCCTAGCTCTGTCTTCAGGTATACGGGATCTCGAATCATCTCTGCAGAGGGTGCCTGCCGTCCCCTCACCCCGAAATCTAAGTCTGGCTTGTGTTCTCAGAATTTTTTCCTCACACTCCTGGCCCACAAGCCTTCCAGTTTGGGAATTCTGGAGCCACTATGTGGCACTGTGTCTTCCCTCCAGAAGAAAAACGTTGCCCTTTGGGGCTACCCAGTAACCACAAATGAGTACCATCCTGCATGAAACTCGACTGCACCCCAATGATACAGTCTAGCCTGGGCATTAATTCCCTGTCTGCCACAGCTTGAGCCTGCACCTCCCAACCCACACTCAACAGCTGGCCGAACACTGAGCACATCAGACACACCATGGCCTTAGGTCTTCATCTCTTCGCAACCTCAGTTTTCAGGCTTCAGAACCTAGACCTTAAATCCAATCACAGTCCAGGAGTGAAAGAGTTGCAGAAAATAGAACTCCTTCTTCCCCATGGCCAGAAAACTTTTGGTTGCCATATTGTGCAACGTTCAGTGTAGGAGAAACCAGCATGGTACATTAGGCCATGCCCTGACTTGAGGGGCTCCTTGGGCACAAAAACGCATTGTGAAACTCAGTGCGAGACCTATCCTCAAGGAAGGCCTCTCAGTGTCTGGACCAAGAGCCCACATATGGGGCTTGCCATGTTCTTAGGTCCCAATGTTAACCAGAGATCTGGTTGTCCAGTTGCCCCCACCCACGACTCTGCTCTGGAATCCCTCTTTTGGTGGTCCACCTGAGGTAAAAAAAAAAAAATAAATAAATGAATAAAAATAAACAAAAAAAAAACAGAAAGGCCTCCTCCCTTACGACAGAATGACCCCAAACTCTTGGGATCTGGTCAAATCCCCAGAAAGGGAGCCTCATCGATGGCCCATGAGGACACCCCGTCATTCCATGGCAATCGGTGACACATTTCCAGAAAAAAAAAAAAAAAAAAAAAAAGCATGAGCAAGCACCTCACATTCGCCCTTTGTTCATATGCCGAAGAGTTCTCCTCACGTTCTATAGATCGGTCCGGCCATACCTAC
The DNA here is from genome assembly GCF_964662115.1 of Mustela nivalis. Lineage (NCBI taxonomy): Eukaryota > Metazoa > Chordata > Mammalia > Carnivora > Mustelidae > Mustela > Mustela nivalis. Next base: position 165,353 of record NW_028135562.1, on the reverse strand, counting down.
ATCCCCCAACCTAAGTGGAGTTTGTGTTTTCAGACTTTTGACCAAATAGCCCTGGACCACACACGCTCCACACTTGGGTCCCTGGAGCCACACCTCAGGCCTGTGCTTCCCTTTCAAGGGAATTCTTCCCATTCCATTGGCCACTACCTTGCAAATGAGGAAAAACCTCCAAAGTCACCGAGTCCATCCCAATAGTGTAGGCCGCCCAGGACAAACAGGGGTGATCTCAAACCAGCTGAGCAACTACCTCCACTCAGACAACAGATGTACCCAGAGAAGAATATTGAACCGGACAGGACCCTAGGCCCAAATCAGATCCATTGCTTTGGTTTCCAGGCATCTCTCCTCAGAGGCCTCGTTTCCAATACCAGCATATGGTGGTTTCCTGAGGCACCAATAAGAACAAATCTCGTCTCCCCATGGAAAACTTGCTCATTGGAGCTTTGTCATAACCTCTGGTTAGGAGAATCCTTCAGGGCCCTGGTGCCACTGCCCCATACCAAGGTCTCCATGGCTCAATCCAACATTAAGACCATCCTCAGGAAAGTCCATTTCAACTCAGCCCCCTCTGTTGCTACCCCAAGCCAGCAGATCAAACGTTTCTTGTTGCTAGGAGACAATTGGAATGTGAGGCTGGCTGCCCAGGCATCCATACTTAGAACGCTGTTCTGGAAAAATACCTTATAAGACGTCCTGGAGCCATCCAACTAATCTTAATTGTCCCACAGAAGGAATCCTTGCGGTTTGGAGCATCTCACAACTCCAATAGTGCGAAAACCCCCACGGCCTCATAATGCCCCCCCTTCCTGAAGGGGCCAACATGGACAGAAACTCAAACCTGAGCCAAAGTCTGAACCTCGACCTGACTTCAGACGCATGAGATCTCAATTCAGCTCTGCAAAGTGTGCCTGCCATGTCCTTGCCCCGAAACCTAAGCCTAGCTTGTGTTCTCAGACTTCCGTCCTCACTCTCCTGGCCCATAAGCCCTCCAGTTTGGGAATTCCGAAGCCACAATGCAGCATGCTGCCTGCCCTCCAGAAGAAAAACTTTGCCCTATGCTGCTAATAAGAAACCCCAAATGATTTTCTAATGCATGCCACTCGATTGTAAAGCAATTATACAGCCCACCCTGTATACTAATGCCCTGTCTGGCACAGCCTGAGACAAGACATCCCAAACGACACCCAGACAGCTGGCCCCAACCTGGACACATAGGACCCGCTATGGCTGTAGGTCGTCATCTCTTCCCAACCTCGGTTTTCAGGCTTCAGAACCTAGACCTTATCTCCAATCACTGCCCAGGGGTGAACGTGATGCAGAAATTAGAATTCCTCCTTCCCCATGGCCAGAAACCTTGTGGTTGGCATGTTGTCGAACGTTCAATGTGGGAAAACCTGCATTGTCCGAAAGGCCACGCCAGTGCTTGAGGGCCGCCTAGAGCACAGACATGCATTGTGACCTGCAGCGTGAGTCCCGTATTAAAGTAACGCCTCTCAGTGGCTGGACCAAGATCCTGCATATGGGGCTTGTCATATCCATAGGCCCCCAGGCTTAACCAGAGGGCGAGTATTCCAGTTGTCAGTACCCACTGCTATGCTCTAGAATCCCTCTACTGGGGGGACACATGAAGCAGAAAACAGGACACTTCCCTTCCCACAGAATGACCCCAAACTCTTGGGGGCTGGACAAACTACCAGAGAGGGAGACATCTACGACCCATGAGGCAACTCCTACATTAAACGGCCATTGTGGACAAAACATCCAGAGACAAAAGCCGGAGCGACTGCCTCCCTCTCACCCTTCTTTCATATCCAGAGGAACTCCACTCATGGACTGTAGATCAGGCCTGCCGTAACCTCGGCCCCAAACCTGAGCTGAGTTAGGGTTTTTGGATGTCTGTCTGCACAGCCATGGCCCACACAGCCTCCAGGCTGGGGTCTCTGGAGCCACACCACAGTACTGTGCCTGCTCTCTCCTAAGAAACTTCCCATTCCATTGGCCACAACTCTACAAAATAGTAGAAACCTCAAGGTCCCCAAAGACATCCCACTACCGCAAGCCGCACTGGACAAATAGGGGCATTATGACACAAGCTGAGCAACTACTACCTCCATGCAGACACACAGACAGATATCCGCAGAAAGAAGATTGAACCAGACAGGCCCCAAGGCCCTATTATGAACTCTTGCTTTGGTGTCCAGGTATCACTCCTCAGAGGCCTGGGTTCGAAGACCAGCATACGGGGCTTTCCTGAGGCACCAGACAGAAGACCTCTCATCTCACCATGGGAAGCTTCCTTGTTGGGGTTGTGTCAAGCCCTTCGGGTTGGAGAATCCTGCAGAGTCCCTTAGCTACTGCCACATTCCAAGGTCTCCATGGCCACCAACCCACATTATGACTCATCCTCAGGAGAGTCCATTTAAACTCAGCCTTCTGGGTAGCTCACCCAAGAGCCCGCAGATTGAGCGTGCCTTGTCTCGACCAGGCAATGGGAAGGTGAGTTGGCGTTTCTCGGCATCCATGCTTACGGCCCTGCTCTCGAGTCTTTCTGTATGGGGCATCCTGGAACCATCCAATAGTACTCGACTGTCCTGAAGAAGGAAACTTTGAAGTTTGGAGCAGCTCACAACTCCCAGCGTAGGGAAACCTCCCTGGCCTCATGACGCCCCCACCCCCTTCAGGAAGGGGCCGTCATGGACACAAACTGCAGCTTGAGGCAACATATGATACTCGCCCCGACCTCACCTGCAGGAGATCTCGATTCAGCCTCTGCAGAGTGGGCCTGCCATGCTCTTGGCCCCAAAACTCGTGCTAGCTTGTGTTTTCAGACTTCCTTCCTCACAATCCTGGCCACACCCCTCCAGTTTGGCAATTCTGGAGACACAATGCAGCACTCTGCCTGCCCTCCAGAAGAAAAATGTTGCCCTATAGGGCTAACCAGAAACGCCAAATGAGTAACAACCTGCATGCCACTCGACCATACCCCAATTATACAGTCTAGCCTGTGCACTAAAGCGCTGTCTGACACAGCCTGAGGGCAGACCTCCAGTCCAACACCCAGACAGCTGGCCGTACACAGAGCATATCACACCCACAATGGCTTTAGGCCATCATCTCTACCCAACCTCAGTTTTCACCTTCAGAACCTAGACCTTATCTCCACTCACTGCTCAGGAGTGAACGTGATGCAAGAATCAGAACTTCTCCTTCGCTTTGGCAAGAAACCTAGTGGTTGGCATGTTGTCCCATGTTCATTGTAGGAGAAAGCAGCATGGACTATGAGGTCCCACCTATCCCTGAGGGCCACAATGTGCACAAACACACATTGTGACCCTCAGCGTGAGCCCTATGCTCATGTAAAGCCTCTTAGTGACTGGAACAACAGCCCACATATGGGGCTTACCAGGCCCCTTGTCCCCCAATCTCAACCAGAGTTCGAGATGTCTAGTCACCCCTACTCAGGGCTCTACTCTGGAATCCCTCTTTGGTGGGACACCTGAGGTAAAAAAAAAAAAAAATACAGAAAGGACTCTTCCGATCCACAGAATGATCCCAACCACTTGGAATCAGGCCAAATCATCAGAGAAAGAATTGTCCATGGCCCTTGAGGACACCCCGACATTCCGCGGCCACCCTTGACACAAAATCCAGAGACAAAAGCCTGAGCAAGCGCCACATACTCGCCCTTTGTTCATAGCCCGGAAAATTCTCACGGTCTGTAGATCGAGCCTTCATACATACATCCCCAAACCTAAGCTGAGTTTGTGTTTTCAGACTTCTGTCCCCACAGTCCTGGCCCACACACCATCCAAATTGGGGCCCCTGAAGCCACACCTCAGGACTGTGGCTTCCCTCTCCAGGGGAATTCTGCCATTTCCATTGGCCACAACCCTATAGATTAGGAGTAGCCTCCAATCTCCCCGAGGCCATCCGAATAGTGTTGGCTGCCCAGGACAAACAGGGATGATCTCTCACAAGTTAGGAAACTACCTCCACTCAGACCCAGAGACAGATATCCCCAGAGAATAAGATTGAACTGGAAAGGCACTTAGGCCCTAATCAGATCCATTGCTTTTGATTCCAGTCATCTCTCCTCAGAGGCCTGGTTTCCAATACCAGCATATGGGAGATTCCTTAGGCACTCATCAAAACAATTCTCTTCTCTACATAGGAAACATACTCTTTAGAGCTCCATCAAAACCTCCGGTTATGAACATCCCTCAAGGCCCCGGATCAAGCATCCCATTCCAAGGTCTACATGGACAAAAATGCACATTATGACCCATCCTCAACTCACCCATTTCAACACACCCGCCTCGGTTGCTCCCCTAGATCCAGCAGATCGAACTTGCCTTGGCTCTATGAGACACCTGGAATGGGAGGCAGGCTGCCCAGGCATCCATCCTTAGAACCCTGCTCTGGATAACTTCCTTATGAGATGTCCTGGAGCCATCCAACAGGTCTCACCTGTCCCACAGAAGGAATCATTGCGGTTTGGACCATCTCACAATTCCCATCGTGGGAAAACCTCCATGTCCTCGTGACACCCTCCCCTTCATGAAGGGGCCGTCATGGACAGAAACTCCGACCTAAGCCAACTTCTGATCCTAGCTCTGTCTTCAGGTATACGGGATCTCGAATCATCTCTGCAGAGGGTGCCTGCCGTCCCCTCACCCCGAAATCTAAGTCTGGCTTGTGTTCTCAGAATTTTTTCCTCACACTCCTGGCCCACAAGCCTTCCAGTTTGGGAATTCTGGAGCCACTATGTGGCACTGTGTCTTCCCTCCAGAAGAAAAACGTTGCCCTTTGGGGCTACCCAGTAACCACAAATGAGTACCATCCTGCATGAAACTCGACTGCACCCCAATGATACAGTCTAGCCTGGGCATTAATTCCCTGTCTGCCACAGCCTGAGCCTGCACCTCCCAACCCACACTCAACAGCTGGCCGAACACTGAGCACATCAGACACACCATGGCCTTAGGTCTTCATCTCTTCCCAACCTCAGTTTTCAGGCTTCAGAACCTAGACCTTAAATCCAATCACAGTCCAGGAGTGAAAGAGTTGCAGAAAATAGAACTCCTTCTTCCCCATGGCCAGAAAACTTTTGGTTGCCATATTGTGCAACGTTCAGTGTAGGAGAAACCAGCATGGTACATTAGGCCACGCCCTGACTTGAGGGGCTCCTTGGGCACAAAAACGCATTGTGAAACTCAGTGCGAGACCTATCCTCAAGGAAGGCCTCTCAGTGTCTGGACCAAGAGCCCACATATGGGGCTTGCCATGTTCTTAGGTCCCAATGTTAACCAGAGATCTGGTTGTCCAGTTGCCCCCACCCACGACTCTGCTCTGGAATCCCTCTTTTGGTGGTCCACCTGAGGTAAAAAAAAAAAAAAATAAATGAATAAAAATAAACAAAAAAAAACAGAAAGGCCTCCTCCCTTACGACAGAATGACCCCAAACTCTTGGGATCTGGTCAAATCCCCAGAAAGGGAGCCTCATCGATGGCCCATGAGGACACCCCGTCATTCCATGGCAATCGGTGACACATTTCCAGAAAAAAAAAAAAAAAAAAAGCATGAGCAAGCACCTCACATTCGCCCTTTGTTCATATGCCGAAGAGTTCTCCTCACGTTCTATAGATCGGGCCGGCCATACCTACATCCCCCAACCTAAGTGGAGTTTGTGTTTTCAGACTTTTGACCAAATAGCCCTGGACCACACACGCTCCACACTTGGGTCCCTGGAGCCACACCTCAGGCCTGTGCTTCCCTTTCAAGGAATTCTTCCCATTCCATTGGCCACAACCTTGCAAATGAGGAAAAACCTCCAAAGTCACCGAGGCCATCCCAATAGTGTAGGCCGCCCAGGACAAACAGGGGTGATCTCAAACCAGCTGAGCAACTACCTCCACTCAGACAACAGATGTCCCCAGAGAAGAATATTGAACCGGACAGGACCCTAGGCCCTAATCAGATCCATTGCTTTGGTTTCCAGGCATCTCTCCTCAGAGGCCTCGTTTCCAATACCAGCATATGGTGGTTTCCTGAGGCACCAATAAGAACAAATCTCGTCTCCCCATGGAAAACTTGCTCATTGGAGCTTTGTCATAACCTCTGGTTAGGAGAATCCTTCAGGGCCCTGGTGCCACTGCCCCATACCAAGGTCTCCATGGCTCAATCCAACATTAAGACCATCCTCAGGAAAGTCCATTTCAACTCAGCCCCCTCTGTTGCTACCCCAAGCCAGCAGATCAAACGTTTCTTGTTGCTAGGAGACAATTGGAATGTGAGGCTGGCTGCCCAGGCATCCATACTTAGAACGCTGTTCTGGAAAAATACCTTATCAAACGTCCTGGAGCCATCCAACTAATCTTAATTGTCCCACAGAAGGAATCCTTGCGGTTTGGAGCATCTCACAACTCCAATAGTGCGAAAACCCCAACGGCCTCATAATGCCCCCCCTTCCTGAAGGGGCCAACATGGACAGAAACTCAAACCTGAGCTAAAGTCTGAACCTCGACCTGACTTCAGACGCATGAGATCTCAATTCAGCTCTGCAAAGTGTGCCTGCCATGTCCTTGCCCCGAAACCTAAGCCTAGCTTGTGTTCTCAGACTTCCGTCCTCACTCTCCTGGCCCATAAGCCCTCCAGTTTGGGAATTCCGAAGCCACAATGCAGCATGCTGCCTGCCCTCCAGAAGAAAAACTTTGCCCTATGCTGCTAATAAGAAACCCCAAATGATTTTCTAATGCATGCCACTCGATTGTAAAGCAATTATACAGCCCACCCTGTATACTAATGCCCTGTCTGGCACAGCCTGAGACAAGACATCCCAAACGACACCCAGACAGCTGGCCCCAACCTGGACACATAGGACCCGCTATGGCTGTAGGTCGTCATCTCTTCCCAACCTCGGTTTTCAGGCTTCAGAACCTAGACCTTATCTCCAATCACTGCCCAGGGGTGAACGTGATGCAGAAATTAGAATTCCTCCTTCCCCATGGCCAGAAACCTTGTGGTTGGCATGTTGTCGAACGTTCAATGTGGGAAAACCTGCATTGTCCGAAAGGCCACGCCAGTGCTTGAGGGCCGCCTAGGGCACAGACATGCATTGTGACCTGCAGCGTGAGTCCCGTATTAAAGTAACGCCTCTCAGTGGCTGGACCAAGATCCTGCATATGGGGCTTGTCATATCCATAGGCCCCCAGGCTTAACCAGAGGGCGAGTATTCCAGTTGTCAGTACCCACTGCTATGCTCTAGAATCCCTCTACTGGGGGGACACATGAAGCAGAAAACAGGACACTTCCCTTCCCACAGAATGACCCCAAACTCTTGGGGGCTGGACAAACTACCAGAGAGGGAGACATCTACGACCCATGAGGCAACTCCTACATTAAACGGCCATTGTGGACAAAACATCCAGAGACAAAAGCCGGAGCGACTGCCTCCCTCTCACCCTTCTTTCATATCCAGAGGAACTCCACTCATGGACTGTAGATCAGGCCTGCCGTAACCTCGGCCCCAAACCTGAGCTGAGTTAGGGTTTTTGGATGTCTGTCTGCACAGCCATGGCCCACACAGCCTCCAGGCTGGGGTCTCTGGAGCCACACCACAGTACTGTGCCTGCTCTCTCCTAAGAAACTGCCCATTCCATTGGCCACAACTCTACAAAATAGTAGAAACCTCAAGGTCCCCAAAGACATCCCACTACCGCAAGCCGCACTGGACAAATAGGGGCATTATGACACAAGCTGAGCAACTACTACCTCCATGCAGACACACAGACAGATATCCGCAGAAAGAAGATTGAACCAGACAGGCCCCAAGGCCCTATTATGAACTCTTGCTTTGGTGTCCAGGTATCACTCCTCAGAGGCCTGGGTTCGAAGACCAGCATACGGGGCTTTCCTGAGGCACCAGACAGAAGACCTCTCATCTCACCATGGGAAGCTTCCTTGTTGGGGTTGTGTCAAGCCCTTCGGGTTGGAGAATCCTGCAGAGTCCCTTAGCTACTGCCACATTCCAAGGTCTCCATGGCCACCAACCCACATTATGACTCATCCTCAGGAGAGTCCATTTAAACTCAGCCTTCTGGGTAGCTCACCCAAGAGCCCGCAGATTGAGCGTGCCTTGTCTCGACCAGGCAATGGGAAGGTGAGTTGGCGTTTCTCGGCATCCATGCTTACGGCCCTGCTCTCGAGTCTTTCTGTATGGGGCATCCTGGAACCATCCAATAGTACTCGACTGTCCTGAAGAAGGAAACTTTGAAGTTTGGAGCAGCTCACAACTCCCAGCGTAGGGAAACCTCCCTGGCCTCATGACGCCCCCACCCCCTTCAGGAAGGGGCCGTCATGGACACAAACTGCAGCTTGAGGCAACATATGATACTCGCCCCGACCTCACCTGCAGGAGATCTCGATTCAGCCTCTGCAGAGTGGGCCTGCCATGCTCTTGGCCCCAAAACTCGTGCTAGCTTGTGTTTTCAGACTTCCTTCCTCACAATCCTGGCCACACCCCTCCAGTTTGGCAATTCTGGAGACACAATGCAGCACTCTGCCTGCCCTCCAGAAGAAAAATGTTGCCCTATAGGGCTAACCAGAAACGCCAAATGAGTAACAACCTGCATGCCACTCGACCATACCCCAATTATACAGTCTAGCCTGTGCACTAAAGCGCTGTCTGACACAGCCTGAGGGCAGACCTCCAGTCCAACACCCAGACAGCTGGCCGTACACAGAGCATATCACACCCACAATGGCTTTAGGCCATCATCTCTACCCAACCTCAGTTTTCACCTTCAGAACCTAGACCTTATCTCCACTCACTGCTCAGGAGTGAACGTGATGCAAGAATCAGAACTTCTCCTTCGCTTTGGCAAGAAACCTAGTGGTTGGCATGTTGTCCCATGTTCATTGTAGGAGAAAGCAGCATGGACTATGAGGTCCCACCTATCCCTGAGGGCCACAATGTGCACAAACACACATTGTGACCCTCAGCGTGAGCCCTATGCTCATGTAAAGCCTCTTAGTGACTGGAACAACAGCCCACATATGGGGCTTACCAGGCCCCTTGTCCCCCAATCTCAACCAGAGTTCGAGATGTCTAGTCACCCCTACTCAGGGCTCTACTCTGGAATCCCTCTTTGGTGGGACACCTGAGGTAAAAAAAAAAAAAAATACAGAAAGGACTCTTCCGATCCACAGAATGATCCCAACCACTTGGAATCAGGCCAAATCATCAGAGAAAGAATTGTCCATGGCCCTTGAGGACACCCCGACATTCCGCGGCCACCCTTGACACAAAATCCAGAGACAAAAGCCTGAGCAAGCGCCACATACTCGCCCTTTGTTCATAGCCCGGAAAATTCTCACGGTCTGTAGATCGAGCCTTCATACATACATCCCCAAACCTAAGCTGAGTTTGTGTTTTCAGACTTCTGTCCCCACAGTCCTGGCCCACACACCATCCAAATTGGGGCCCCTGAAGCCACACCTCAGGACTGTGGCTTCCCTCTCCAGGGGAATTCTGCCATTTCCATTGGCCACAACCCTATAGATTAGGAGTAGCCTCCCATCTCCCCGAGGCCATCCGAATAGTGTTGGCTGCCCAGGACAAACAGGGATGATCTCTCACAAGTTAGGAAACTACCTCCACTCAGACCCAGAGACAGATATCCCCAGAGAATAAGATTGAACTGGACAGGCACTTAGGCCCTAATCAGATCCATTGCTTTTGATTCCAGTCATCTCTCCTCAGAGGCCTGGTTTCCAATACCAGCATATGGGAGATTCCTTAGGCACTCATCAAAACAATTCTCTTCTCTACATAGGAAACATACTCTTTAGAGCTCCATCAAAACCTCCGGTTATGAACATCCCTCAAGGCCCCGGATCAAGCATCCCATTCCAAGGTCTACATGGACAAAAATGCACATTATGACCCATCCTCAACTCACCCATTTCAACACACCCGCCTCGGTTGCTCCCCTAGATCCAGCAGATCGAACTTGCCTTGGCTCTATGAGACACCTGGAATGGGAGGCAGGCTGCCCAGGCATCCATCCTTAGAACCCTGCTCTGGATAACTTCCTTATGAGATGTCCTGGAGCCATCCAACAGGTCTCGACTGTCCCACAGAAGGAATCATTGCGGTTTGGAGCATATCACAATTCCCATCGTGGGAAAACCTCCATGTCCTCGTGACACCCTCCCCTTCATGAAGGGGCCGTCATGGACAGAAACTCCGACCTAAGCCAACTTCTGATCCTAGCTCTGTCTTCAGGTATACGGGATCTCGAATCATCTCTGCAGAGGGTGCCTGCCGTCCCCTCACCCCGAAATCTAAGTCTGGCTTGTGTTCTCAGAATTTTTTCCTCACACTCCTGGCCCACAAGCCTTCCAGTTTGGGAATTCTGGAGCCACTATGTGGCACTGTGTCTTCCCTCCAGAAGAAAAACGTTGCCCTTTGGGGCTACCCAGTAACCACAAATGAGTACCATCCTGCACGAAAGTCGACTGCACCCCAATGATACAGTCTAGCCTGGGCATTAATTCCCTGTCTGCCACAGCCTGAGCCTGCACCTCCCAACCCACACTCAACAGCTGGCCGAACACTGAGCAATCAGACACACCATGGCCTTAGGTCTTCATCTCTTCCCAACCTCAGTTTTCAGGCTTCAGAACCTAGACCTTAAATCTAATCACAGTCCAGGAGTGAAAGAGTTGCAGGAAATAGAACTCCTTCTTCCCCATGGCCAGAAAACTTTTGGTTGCCATATTGTGCAACGTTCAGTGTAGGAGAAACCAGCATGGTACATTAGGCCACGCCCTGACTTGAGGGGCTCTTTGGGCACAAAAACACATTGTGAAACTCAGTGCGAAATCTATCCTCAAGGAAGGCCTCTCAGTGTCTGGACCAAGAGCCCACATATGGGGATTGCCATGTTCTTAGGTCCCAATGTTAACCAGAGGTCTGGTTGTCCATTTGCCCCCACCCACGACTCTGCTCTGGAATCCCTCTTTTGGTGGTCCACCTGAGGTAAAAAAAATAAATAAATAAATAAAAATAAACAAAAAAAAAACCAGAAAGGCCTCCTCCCTTACGACAGAATGACCACAAACTCTTGGGATCTGGTCAAATCCCCAGAAAGGGAGCCTCATCGATGGCCCATGAGGACACCCCGACATTCCATGGCAATCGGTGACACATTTCCAGAAAAAAAAAAAAAAAAAAAGCATGAGCAAGCACCTCACAATCGCCCTTTGTTCATATGCCGAAGAGTTCTCCTCACGGTCTATAGATCGGGCCGGCCATACCTACATCCCCCAACCTAAGTGGAGTTTGTGTTTTCAGACTTTTGACCAAATAGCCCTGGACCACACACTCTCCACACTTGGGTCCCTGGAGCCACACCTCAGGACTGTGCTTCCCTTTCAAGGGAATTCTTCCCATTCCATTGGCCACAACCTTGCAAATGAGGAAAAACCTCCAAAGTCACCGAGGCCATCCCAATAGTGTAGGCCGCCCAGGACAAACAGGGGTGATCTCAAACCAGCTGAGCAACTACCTCCACTCAGACAACAGATGTCCCCAGAGAAGAATATTGAACCGGACAGGACCCTAGGCCCTAATCAGATCCATTGCTTTGGTTTCCAGGCATATCTCCTCAGAGGCCTCGTTTCCAATACCAGCATATGGTGGTTTCCTGAGGCACCAATAAGAACAAATCTCGTCTCCCCATGGAAAACTTGCTCATTGGAGCTTTGTCATAACCTCTGGTTAGGAGAATCCTTCAGGGCCCTGGTGCCAATGCCCCATACCAAGGTCTCCATGGACTCAATCCAACATTAAGACCATCCTCAGGAAAGTCCATTTCAACTCAGCCCGCTCTGTTACTACCCCAGGACAGCAGATCAAACGTTTCTTGTTGCTGGGGGACAATTGGAATGTGCGGCTGGCTGCCCAGGCATCCATACTTACAACGCTGTTCTGGAAAAATACCTTATAAGACGTCTTGGAGCCATCCAACAAATCTTAATTGTCCCACAGAAGTAATCCTTGCGGTTTGGAGCATCTCCCAACTCCAATAGTGGGAAAACCCCCATGGCCTCATAATGCCCCCCCTTCCTGAAGGGGCCAACATGGACAGAAACTCAAACCTGAGCCAAAGTCTGAACCTCGACCTGACTTCAGACGCATGAGATCTCAATTCAGCTCTGCAGAGTGTGCCTGCCATGTCCTTGCCCCGAAACCTAAGCCTAGCTTGTGTTCTCAGACTTCCGTCCTCACTCTCCTGGCCCATAAGCCCTCCAGTTTGGGAATTCCGAAGCCACAATGCAGCATGCTGCCTGCCCTCCAGAAGAAAAACTTTGCCCTATGCTGCTAATAAGAAACCCCAAATGATTTTCTAATGCATGCCACTCGATTGTAAAGCAATTATACAGCCCACCCTGTATACTAATGCCCTGTCTGGCACAGCCTGAGACAAGACATCCCAAACGACACCCAGACAGCTGGCCCCAACCTGGACACATAGGACCCGCTATGGCTGTAGGTCGTCATCTCTTCCCAACCTCGGTTTTCAGGCTTCAGAACCTAGACCTTATCTCCAATCACTGCCCAGGGGTGAACGTGATGCAGAAATTAGAATTCCTCCTTCCCCATGGCCAGAAACCTTGTGGTTGACATGTTGTCGAACGTTCAATGTGGGAAAACCTGCATTGTCCGAAAGGCCACGCCAGTGCTTGAGGGCCGCCTAGGGCACAGACATGCATTGTGACCTGCAGCGTGAGTCCCGTATTAAAGTAACGCCTCTCAGTGGCTGGACCAAGATCCTGCATATGGGGCTTGTCATATCCATAGGCCCCCATGCATAACCAGAGGGCGAGTATTCCAGTTGTCAGTACCCACTGCTATGCTCTAGAATCCCTCTACTGGCGGGACACATGAAGCAGAAAACAGGACACTTCCCTTCCCACAGAAGGACCCCAAACTCTTGGGGGCTGGACAAACTACCAGAGAGGGAGACTTCTACGACCCATGAGGCAACTCCTACATTAAACGGCCATTGTGGACAAAACATCCAGAGACAAAAGCCTGAGCGACTGCCTCCCTCTCACCCTTCTTTCATATCCAGAGGAACTGCCCTCATGGACTGTAGATCAGGCCTGCCGTAACCTCGGCCCTAAACCTGAGCTGAGTTAGGGTTTTTGGATGTCTGTCTGCACAGCCATGGCCCACACAGCCTCCAGGCTGGGGTCTCTGGAGCCACACCACAGTACTGTGCCTGCTCTCTCCTAAGAAACTGTCCATTCCATTGGCCACAACTCTACAAAATAGTAGAAACCTCAAGGTCCCCAAGGACATCCCACTACCGCAAGCCGCACTGGACAAATAGGGGCATTATGACACATGCTGAGCAACTACTACCTCCACGCAGACACACAGACAGATATCCGCAGAGACAGAAGATTGAACCAGACAGGCCCCTAGGCCCTATTATGAACTCTTGCTTTGGTGTCCAGGTATCACTCCTCAGAGGCCTGGGTTCGAAGACCAGCATACGGGGCTTTCCTGAGGCACCAGACAGAAGACCTCTCATCTCACCATGGGAAGCTTCCTTGTTGGGGTTGTGTCAAGCCCTTCGGGTTGGAGAATCCTGCAGAGTCCCTTAGCTACTGCCACATTCCAAGGTCTCCATAGCCACCAACCCACATTATGACTCATCCTCAGGAGAGTCCATTTAAACTCAGCCTTCTGGGTAGCTCACCCAAGAGCCCGCAGATTGAGCGTGCCTTGTCTCGACCAGGCAATGGGAAGGTGAGTTGGCGTTTCTCGGCATCCATGCTTACGGCCCTGCTCTCGAGTCTTTCTGTATGGGGCATCCTGGAACCATCCAATAGTACTCGACTGTCCTGAAGAAGGAAACTTTGAAGTTTGGAGCAGCTCACAACTCCCAGCGTAGGGAAACCTCCCTGGCCTCATGACGCCCCCACCCCCTTCAGGAAGGGGCCGTCATGGACACAAACTGCAGCTTGAGGCAACATATGATACTCGCCCCGACCTCACCTGCAGGAGATCTCGATTCAGCCTCTGCAGAGTGGGCCTGCCATGCTCTTGGCCCCAAAACTCGTGCTAGCTTGTGTTTTCAGACTTCCTTCCTCACAATCCTGGCCACACCCCTCCAGTTTGGCAATTCTGGAGACACAATGCAGCACTCTGCCTGCCCTCCAGAAGAAAAATGTTGCCCTATAGGGCTAACCAGAAACGCCAAATGAGTAACAACCTGCATGCCACTCGACCATACCCCAATTATACAGTCTAGCCTGTGCACTAAAGCGCTGTCTGACACAGCCTGAGGGCAGACCTCCAGTCCAACACCCAGACAGCTGGCCGTACACAGAGCATATCACACCCACAATGGCTTTAGGCCATCATCTCTACCCAACCTCAGTTTTCACCTTCAGAACCTAGACCTTATCTCCACTCACTGCTCAGGAGTGAACGTGATGCAAGAATCAGAACTTCTCCTTCGCTTTGGCAAGAAACCTAGTGGTTGGCATGTTGTCCCATGTTCATTGTAGGAGAAAGCAGCATGGACTATGAGGTCCCACCTATCCCTGAGGGCCACAATGTGCACAAACACACATTGTGACCCTCAGCGTGAGCCCTATGCTCATGTAAAGCCTCTTAGTGACTGGAACAACAGCCCACATATGGGGCTTACCAGGCCCCTTGTCCCCCAATCTCAACCAGAGTTCGAGATGTCTAGTCACCCCTACTCAGGGCTCTACTCTGGAATCCCTCTTTGGTGGGACACCTGAGGTAAAAAAAAAAAAAATACAGAAAGGACTCTTCCGATCCACAGAATGATCCCAACCACTTGGAATCAGGCCAAATCATCAGAGAAAGAATTGTCCATGGCCCTTGAGGACACCCCGACATTCCGCGGCCACCCTTGACACAAAATCCAGAGACAAAAGCCTGAGCAAGCGCCACATACTCGCCCTTTGTTCATAGCCCGGAAAATTCTCACGGTCTGTAGATCGAGCCTTCATACATACATCCCCAAACCTAAGCTGAGTTTGTGTTTTCAGACTTCTGTCCCCACAGTCCTGGCCCACACACCATCCAAATTGGGGCCCCTGAAGCCACACCTCAGGACTGTGGCTTCCCTCTCCAGGGGAATTCTGCCATTTCCATTGGCCACAACCCTATAGATTAGGAGTAGCCTCCCATCTCCCCGAGGCCATCCGAATAGTGTTGGCTGCCCAGGACAAACAGGGATGATCTCTCACAAGTTAGGAAACTACCTCCACTCAGACCCAGAGACAGATATCCCCAGAGAATAAGATTGAACTGGAAAGGCACTTAGGCCCTAATCAGATCCATTGCTTTTGATTCCAGTCATCTCTCCTCAGAGGCCTGGTTTCCAATACCAGCATATGGGAGATTCCTTAGGCACTCATCAAAACAATTCTCTTCTCTACATAGGAAACATACTCTTTAGAGCTCCATCAAAACCTCCGGTTATGAACATCCCTCAAGGCCCCGGATCAAGCATCCCATTCCAAGGTCTACATGGACAAAAATGCACATTATGACCCATCCTCAACTCACCCATTTCAACACACCCGCCTCGGTTGCTCCCCTAGATCCAGCAGATCGAACTTGCCTTGGCTCTATGAGACACCTGGAATGGGAGGCAGGCTGCCCAGGCATCCATCCTTAGAACCCTGCTCTGGATAACTTCCTTATGAGATGTCCTGGAGCCATCCAACAGGTCTCGACTGTCCCACAGAAGGAATCATTGCGGTTTGGAGCATATCACAATTCCCATCGTGGGAAAACCTCCATGTCCTCGTGACACCCTCCCCTTCATGAAGGGGCCGTCATGGACAGAAACTCCGACCTAAGCCAACTTCTGATCCTAGCTCTGTCTTCAGGTATACGGGATCTCGAATCATCTCTGCAGAGGGTGCCTGCCGTCCCCTCACCCCGAAATCTAAGTCTGGCTTGTGTTCTCAGAATTTTTTCCTCACACTCCTGGCCCACAAGCCTTCCAGTTTGGGAATTCTGGAGCCACTATGTGGCACTGTGTCTTCCCTCCAGAAGAAAAACGTTGCCCTTTGGGGCTACCCAGTAACCACAAATGAGTACCATCCTGCATGAAACTCGACTGCACCCCAATGATACAGTCTAGCCTGGGCATTAATTCCCTGTCTGCCACAGCCTGAGCCTGCACCTCCCAACCCACACTCAACAGCTGGCCGAACACTGAGCACATCAGACACACCATGGCCTTAGGTCTTCATCTCTTCCCAACCTCAGTTTTCAGGCTTCAGAACCTAGACCTTAAATCCAATCACAGTCCAGGAGTGAAAGAGTTGCAGAAAATAGAACTCCTTCTTCCCCATGGCCAGAAAACTTTTGGTTGCCATATTGTGCAACGTTCAGTGTAGGAGAAACCAGCATGGTACATTAGGCCACGCCCTGACTTGAGGGGCTCCTTGGGCACAAAAACGCATTGTGAAACTCAGTGCGAGACCTATCCTCAAGGAAGGCCTCTCAGTGTCTGGACCAAGAGCCCACATATGGGGCTTGCCATGTTCTTAGGTCCCATTGTTAACCAGAGATCTGGTTGTCCAGTTGCCCCCACCCACGACTCTGCTCTGGAATCCCTCTTTTGGTGGTCCACCTGAGGTAAAAAAAAAAATAAATAAATAAATGAATAAAAATAAACAAAAAAAAACCAGAAAGGCCTCTTCCCTTACGACAGAATGACCCCAAACTCTTGGGATCTGGTCAAATCCCCAGAAAGGGAGCCTCATCGATGGCCCATGAGGACACCCCGTCATTCCATGGCAATCGGTGACACATTTCCAGAAAAAAAAAAAAAAAAAAAAGCATGAGCAAGCACCTCACATTCGCCCTTTGTTCATATGCCGAAGAGTTCTCCTCACGTTCTATAGATCGGGCCGGCCATACCTACATCCCCCAACCTAAGTGGAGTTTGTGTTTTCAGACTTTTGACCAAATAGCCCTGGACCACACACGCTCCACACTTGGGTCCCTGGAGCCACACCTCAGGCCTGTGCTTCCCTTTCAAGGGAATTCTTCCCATTCCATTGGCCACAACCTTGCAAATGAGGAAAAACCTCCAAAGTCACCGAGGCCATCCCAATAGTGTAGGCCGCCCAGGACAAACAGGGGTGATCTCAAACCAGCTGAGCAACTACCTCCACTCAGACAACAGATGTCCCCAGAGAAGAATATTGAACCGGACAGGACCCTAGGCCCAAATCAGATCCATTGCTTTGGTTTCCAGGCATCTCTCCTCAGAGGCCTCGTTTCCAATACCAGCATATGGTGGTTTCCTGAGGCACCAATAAGAACAAATCTCGTCTCCCCATGGAAAACTTGCTCATTGGAGCTTTGTCATAACCTCTGGTTAGGCGAATCCTTCAGGGCCCTGGTGCCACTGCCCCATACCAAGGTCTCCATGGCTCAATCCAACATTAAGACCATCCTCAGGAAAGTCCATTTCAACTCAGCCCCCTCTGTTGCTACCCCAAGCCAGCAGATCAAACGTTTCTTGTTGCTAGGAGACAATTGGAATGTGAGGCTGGCTGCCCAGGCATCCATACTTAGAACGCTGTTCTGGAAAAATACCTTATAAGACGTCCTGGAGCCATCCAACAAATCTTAATTGTCCCACAGAAGGAATCCTTGCGGTTTGGAGCATCTCACAACTCCAATAGTGCGAAAACCCCCACGGCCTCATAATGCCCCCCCTTCCTGAAGGGGCCAACATGGACAGAAACTCAAACCTGAGCCAAAGTCTGAACCTCGACCTGACTTCAGACGCATGAGATCTCAATTCAGCTCTGCAGAGTGTGCCTGCCATGTCCTTGCCCCGAAACCTAAGCCTAGCTTGTGTTCTCAGACTTCCGTCCTCACTCTCCTGGCCCATAAGCCCTCCAGTTTGGGAATTCCGAAGCCACAATGCAGCATGCTGCCTGCCCTCCAGAAGAAAAACTTTGCCCTATGCTGCTAATAAGAAACCCCAAATGATTTTCTAATGCATGCCACTCGATTGTAAAGCAATTATACAGCCCACCCTGTATACTAATGCCCTGTCTGGCACAGCCTGAGACAAGACATCCCAAACGACACCCAGACAGCTGGCCCCAACCTGGACACATAGGACCCGCTATGGCTGTAGGTCGTCATCTCTTCCCAACCTCGGTTTTCAGGCTTCAGAACCTAGACCTTATCTCCAATCACTGCCCAGGGGTGAACGTGATGCAGAAATTAGAATTCCTCCTTCCCCATGGCCAGAAACCTTGTGGTTGGCATGTTGTCGAACGTTCAATGTGGGAAAACCTGCATTGTCCGAAAGGCCACGCCAGTGCTTGAGGGCCGCCTAGAGCACAGACATGCATTGTGACCTGCAGCGTGAGTCCCGTATTAAAGTAACGCCTCTCAGTGGCTGGACCAAGATCCTGCATATGGGGCTTGTCATATCCATAGGCCCCCAGGCTTAACCAGAGGGCGAGTATTCCAGTTGTCAGTACCCACTGCTATGCTCTAGAATCCCTCTACTGGGGGGACACATGAAGCAGAAAACAGGACACTTCCCTTCCCACAGAATGACCCCAAACTCTTGGGGGCTGGACAAACTACCAGAGAGGGAGACATCTACGACCCATGAGGCAACTCCTACATTAAACGGCCATTGTGGACAAAACATCCAGAGACAAAAGCCGGAGCGACTGCCTCCCTCTCACCCTTCTTTCATATCCAGAGGTACTCCACTCATGGACTGTAGATCAGGCCTGCCGTAACCTCGGCCCCAAACCTGAGCTGAGTTAGGGTTTTTGGATGTCTGTCTGCACAGCCATGGCCCACACAGCCTCCAGGCTGGGGTCTCTGGAGCCACACCACATTACTGTGCCTGCTCTCTCCTAAGAAACTGCCCATTCCATTGGCCACAACTCTACAAAATAGTAGAAACCTCAAGGTCCCCAAAGACATCCCACTACCGCAAGCCGCACTGGACAAATAGGGGCATTATGACACAAGCTGAGCAACTACTACCTCCATGCAGACACACAGACAGATATCCGCAGAAAGAAGATTGAACCAGACAGGCCCCAAGGCCCTATTATGAACTCTTGCTTTGGTGTCCAGGTATCACTCCTCAGAGGCCTGGGTTCGAAGACCAGCATACGGGGCTTTCCTGAGGCACCAGACAGAAGACCTCTCATCTCACCATGGGAAGCTTCCTTGTTGGGGTTGTGTCAAGCCCTTCGGGTTGGAGAATCCTGCAGAGTCCCTTAGCTACTGCCACATTCCAAGGTCTCCATGGCCACCAACCCACATTATGACTCATCCTCAGGAGAGTCCATTTAAACTCAGCCTTCTGGGTAGCTCACCCAAGAGCCCGCAGATTGAGCGTGCCTTGTCTCGACCAGGCAATGGGAAGGTGAGTTGGCGTTTCTCGGCATCCATGCTTACGGCCCTGCTCTCGAGTCTTTCTGTATGGGGCATCCTGGAACCATCCAATAGTACTCGACTGTCCTGAAGAAGGAAACTTTGAAGTTTGGAGCAGCTCACAACTCCCAGCGTAGGGAAACCTCCCTGGCCTCATGACGCCCCCACCCCCTTCAGGAAGGGGCCGTCATGGACACAAACTGCAGCTTGAGGCAACATATGATACTCGCCCCGACCTCACCTGCAGGAGATCTCGATTCAGCCTCTGCAGAGTGGGCCTGCCATGCTCTTGGCCCCAAAACTCGTGCTAGCTTGTGTTTTCAGACTTCCTTCCTCACAATCCTGGCCACACCCCTCCAGTTTGGCAATTCTGGAGACACAATGCAGCACTCTGCCTGCCCTCCAGAAGAAAAATGTTGCCCTATAGGGCTAACCAGAAACGCCAAATGAGTAACAACCTGCATGCCACTCGACCATACCCCAATTATACAGTCTAGCCTGTGCACTAAAGCGCTGTCTGACACAGCCTGAGGGCAGACCTCCAGTCCAACACCCAGACAGCTGGCCGTACACAGAGCATATCACACCCACAATGGCTTTAGGCCATCATCTCTACCCAACCTCAGTTTTCACCTTCAGAACCTAGACCTTATCTCCACTCACTGCTCAGGAGTGAACGTGATGCAAGAATCAGAACTTCTCCTTCGCTTTGGCAAGAAACCTAGTGGTTGGCATGTTGTCCCATGTTCATTGTAGGAGAAAGCAGCATGGACTATGAGGTCCCACCTATCCCTGAGGGCCACAATGTGCACAAACACACATTGTGACCCTCAGCGTGAGCCCTATGCTCATGTAAAGCCTCTTAGTGACTGGAACAACAGCCCACATATGGGGCTTACCAGGCCCCTTGTCCCCCAATCTCAACCAGAGTTCGAGATGTCTAGTCACCCCTACTCAGGGCTCTACTCTGGAATCCCTCTTTGGTGGGACACCTGAGGTAAAAAAAAAAAAAAATACAGAAAGGACTCTTCCGATCCACAGAATGATCCCAACCACTTGGAATCAGGCCAAATCATCAGAGAAAGAATTGTCCATGGCCCTTGAGGACACCCCGACATTCCGCGGCCACCCTTGACACAAAATCCAGAGACAAAAGCCTGAGCAAGCGCCACATACTCGCCCTTTGTTCATAGCCCGGAAAATTCTCACGGTCTGTAGATCGAGCCTTCATACATACATCCCCAAACCTAAGCT
Source organism: Mustela nivalis (assembly GCF_964662115.1). NCBI lineage: Eukaryota > Metazoa > Chordata > Mammalia > Carnivora > Mustelidae > Mustela > Mustela nivalis. Next base: position 144,601 of record NW_028135562.1, on the reverse strand, counting down.
GAGTTTGTGTTTTCAGACTTCTGTCCCCACAGTCCTGGCCCACACACCATCCAAATTGGGGCCCCTGAAGCCACACCTCAGGACTGTGGCTTCCCTCTCCAGGGGAATTCTGCCACTTCCATTGGCCACAACCCTATAGATTAGGAGTAGCCTCCCATCTCCCCGAGGCCATCCGAATAGTGTTGGCTGCCCAGGACAAACAGGGATGATCTCTCACAAGTTAGGAAACTACCTCCACTCAGACCCAGAGACAGATATCCCCAGAGAATAAGATTGAACTGGAAAGGCACTTAGGCCCTAATCAGATCCATTGCTTTTGATTCCAGTCATCTCTCCTCAGAGGCCTGGTTTCCAATACCAGCATATGGGAGATTCCTTAGGCACTCATCAAAACAATTCTCTTCTCTACATAGGAAACATACTCTTTAGAGCTCCATCAAAACCTCCGGTTATGAACATCCCTCAAGGCCCCGGATCAAGCATCCCATTCCAAGGTCTACATGGACAAAAATGCACATTATGACCCATCCTCAACTCACCCATTTCAACACACCCGCCTCGGTTGCTCCCCTAGATCCAGCAGATCGAACTTGCCTTGGCTCTATGAGACACCTGGAATGGGAGGCAGGCTGCCCAGGCATCCATCCTTAGAACCCTGCTCTGGATAACTTCCTTATGAGATGTCCTGGAGCCATCCAACAGGTCTCGACTGTCCCACAGAAGGAATCATTGCGGTTTGGAGCATATCACAATTCCCATCGTGGGAAAACCTCCATGTCCTCGTGACACCCTCCCCTTCATGAAGGGGCCGTCATGGACAGAAACTCCGACCTAAGCCAACTTCTGATCCTAGCTCTGTCTTCAGGTATACGGGATCTCGAATCATCTCTGCAGAGGGTGCCTGCCGTCCCCTCACCCCGAAATCTAAGTCTGGCTTGTGTTCTCAGAATTTTTTCCTCACACTCCTGGCCCACAAGCCTTCCAGTTTGGGAATTCTGGAGCCACTATGTGGCACTGTGTCTTCCCTCCAGAAGAAAAACGTTGCCCTTTGGGGCTACCCAGTAACCACAAATGAGTACCATCCTGCATGAAACTCGACTGCACCCCAATGATACAGTCTAGCCTGGGCATTAATTCCCTGTCTGCCACAGCCTGAGCCTGCACCTCCCAACCCACACTCAACAGCTGGCCGAACACTGAGCACATCAGACACACCATGGCCTTAGGTCTTCATCTCTTCCCAACCTCAGTTTTCAGGCTTCAGAACCTAGACCTTAAATCCAATCACAGTCCAGGAGTGAAAGAGTTGCAGAAAATAGAACTCCTTCTTCCCCATGGCCAGAAAACTTTTGGTTGCCATATTGTGCAACGTTCAGTGTAGGAGAAACCAGCATGGTACATTAGGCCACGCCCTGACTTGAGGGGCTCCTTGGGCACAAAAACGCATTGTGAAACTCAGTGCGAGACCTATCCTCAAGGAAGGCCTCTCAGTGTCTGGACCAAGAGCCCACATATGGGGCTTGCCATGTTCTTAGGTCCCAATGTTAACCAGAGATCTGGTTGTCCAGTTGCCCCCACCCACGACTCTGCTCTGGAATCCCTCTTTTGTTGGTCCACCTGAGGTAAAAAAAAAAATAAATAAATAAATGAATAAAAATAAACAAAAAAAAACCAGAAAGGCCTCTTCCCTTACGACAGAATGACCCCAAACTCTTGGGATCTGGTCAAATCCCCAGAAAGGGAGCCTCATCGATGGCCCATGAGGACACCCCGTCATTCCATGGCAATCGGTGACACATTTCCAGAAAAAAAAAAAAAAAAAAAAAGCATGAGCAAGCACCTCACATTCGCCCTTTGTTCATATGCCGAAGAGTTCTCCTCACGTTCTATAGATCGGGCTGGCCATACCTACATCCCCCAACCTAAGTGGAGTTTGTGTTTTCAGACTTTTGACCAAATAGCCCTGGACCACACACGCTCCACACTTGGGTCCCTGGAGCCACACCTCAGGCCTGTGCTTCCCTTTCAAGGGAATTCTTCCCATTCCATTGGCCACAACCTTGCAAATGAGGAAAAACCTCCAAAGTCACCGAGGCCATCCCAATAGTGTAGGCCGCCCAGGACAAACAGGGGTGATCTCAAACCAGCTGAGCAACTACCTCCACTCAGACAACAGATGTCCCCAGAGAAGAATATTGAACCGGACAGGACCCTAGGCCCAAATCAGATCCATTGCTTTGGTTTCCAGGCATCTCTCCTCAGAGGCCTCGTTTCCAATACCAGCATATGGTGGTTTCCTGAGGCACCAATAAGAACAAATCTCGTCTCCCCATGGAAAACTTGCTCATTGGAGCTTTGTCATAACCTCTGGTTAGGAGAATCCTTCAGGGCCCTGGTGCCACTGCCCCATACCAAGGTCTCCATGGCTCAATCCAACATTAAGACCATCCTCAGGAAAGTCCATTTCAACTCAGCCCCCTCTGTTGCTACCCCAAGCCAGCAGATCAAACGTTTCTTGTTGCTAGGAGACAATTGGAATGTGAGGCTGGCTGCCCAGGCATCCATACTTAGAACGCTGTTCTGGAAAAATACCTTATAAGACGTCCTGGAGCCATCCAACAAATCTTAATTGTCCCACAGAAGGAATCCTTGCAGTTTGGAGCATCTCACAACTCCAATAGTGCGAAAACCCCCATGGCCTCATAATGCCCCCCCTTCCTGAAGGGGCCAACATGGACAGAAACTCAGACCTGAGCCAAAGTCTGAACCTCGACCTGACTTCAGACGCATGAGATCTCAATTCAGCTCTGCAGAGTGTGCCTGCCATGTCCTTGCCCCGAAACCTAAGCCTAGCTTGTGTTCTCAGACTTCCGTCCTCACTCTCCTGGCCCATAAGCCCTCCAGTTTGGGAATTCCGAAGCCACAATGCAGCATGCTGCCTGCCCTCCAGAAGAAAAACTTTGCCCTATGCTGCTAATAAGAAACCCCAAATGATTTTCTAATGCATGCCACTCGATTGTAAAGCAATTATACAGCCCACCCTGTATACTAATGCCCTGTCTGGCACAGCCTGAGACAAGACATCCCAAACGACACCCAGACAGCTGGCCCCAACCTGGACACATAGGACCCGCTATGGCTGTAGGTCGTCATCTCTTCCCAACCTCGGTTTTCAGGCTTCAGAACCTAGACCTTATCTCCAATCACTGCCCAGGGGTGAACGTGATGCAGAAATTAGAATTCCTCCTTCCCCATGGCCAGAAACCTTGTGGTTGGCATGTTGTCGAACGTTCAATGTGGGAAAACCTGCATTGTCCGAAAGGCCACGCCAGTGCTTGAGGGCCGCCTAGAGCACAGACATGCATTGTGACCTGCAGCGTGAGTCCCGTATTAAAGTAACGCCTCTCAGTGGCTGGACCAAGATCCTGCATATGGGGCTTGTCATATCCATAGGCCCCCAGGCTTAAACAGAGTGTGAGTATTCCAGTTGTCAGTTCCAACTGCTATGCTCTAGAATCCCTCTACTGGGGGGACACATGAAGCAGAAAACAGGACACTTCCCTTCCCACAGAAGGACCCCAAACTCTAGGGGGCTGGACAAACTACCAGAGAGGGAGACTTCTACGACCCATGAGGCAACTCCTACATTAAACGGCCATTGTGGACAAAACATGCAGAGACAAAAGCCTGAGCGCCTGCCTCCCTCTCACCATCTTTCAGATCCAGAAGAGCTACCCTCATGGCCTGTAGATCAGGCCTGCCGTAACCTCGGCCCCAAACCTGAGCTGAGTTAGGGTTTTTGGATGTCTGTCTGCACAGCCATGGCCCACACAGCCTCCAGGCTGGGGTCTCTGGAGCCACACCACAGTACTGTGCCTGCTCTCTCCTAAGAAACTGCCCATTCCATTGGCCACAACTCTACAAAATAGTAGAAACCTCAAGGTCCCCAAGGACATCCCACTACCGCAAGCCGCACTGGACAAATAGGGGCATTATGACACATGCTGAGCAACTACTACCTCCACGCAGACACACAGACAGATATCCGCAGAGACAGAAGATTGAACCAGACAGGCCCCTAGGCCCTATTATGAACTCTTGCTTTGGTGTCCAGGTATCACTCCTCAGAGGCCTGGGTTCGAAGACCAGCATACGGGGCTTTCCTGAGGCACCAGACAATAGACCTCTCATCTCCACATGGGAAGCTTCCTTGTTGGGGTTGTGTCAAGCCCTTCGGGTTGGAGAATCCTGCAGAGTCCCTTAGCTACTGCCACATTCCAAGGTCTCCATGGCCACCAACCCACATTATGACTCATCCTCAGGAGAGTCCATTTAAACTCAGCCTTCTGGGTAGCTCACCCAAGAGCCCGCAGATTGAGCGTGCCTTGTCTCGACCAGGCAATGGGAAGGTGAGTTGGCGTTTCTCGGCATCCATGCTTACGGCCCTGCTCTCGAGTCTTTCTGTATGGGGCATCCTGGAACCATCCAATAGTACTCGACTGTCCTGAAGAAGGAAACTTTGAAGTTTGGAGCAGCTCACAACTCCCAGCTTAGGGAAACCTCCCTGGCCTCATGACGCCCCCACCCCCTTCAGGAAGGGGCCGTCATGGACACAAACTGCAGCTTGAGGCAACATATGATACTCGCCCCGACCTCACCTGCAGGAGATCTCGATTCAGCCTCTGCAGAGTGGGCCTGCCATGCTCTTGGCCCCAAAACTCGTGCTAGCTTGTGTTTTCAGACTTCCTTCCTCACAATCCTGGCCACACCCCTCCAGTTTGGCAATTCTGGAGACACAATGCAGCACTCTGCCTGCCCTCCAGAAGAAAAACTTTGCCCTATGCTGCTAATAAGAAACCCCAAATGATTTTCTAATGCATGCCACTCGATTGTAAAGCAATTATACAGCCCACCCTGTATACTAATGCCCTGTCTGGCACAGCCTGAGACAAGACATCCCAAACGACACCCAGACAGCTGGCCCCAACCTGGACACATAGGACCCGCTATGGCTGTAGGTCGTCATCTCTTCCCAACCTCGGTTTTCAGGCTTCAGAACCTAGACCTTATCTCCAATCACTGCCCAGGGGTGAACGTGATGCAGAAATTAGAATTCCTCCTTCCCCATGGCCAGAAACCTTGTGGTTGGCATGTTGTCGAACGTTCAATGTGGGAAAACCTGCATTGTCCGAAAGGCCACGCCAGTGCTTGAGGGCCGCCTAGAGCACAGACATGCATTGTGACCTGCAGCGTGAGTCCCGTATTAAAGTAACGCCTCTCAGTGGCTGGACCAAGATCCTGCATATGGGGCTTGTCATATCCATAGGCCCCCAGGCTTAACCAGAGGGCGAGTATTCCAGTTGTCAGTACCCACTGCTATGCTCTAGAATCCCTCTACTGGGGGGACACATGAAGCAGAAAACAGGACACTTCCCTTCCCACAGAATGACCCCAAACTCTTGGGGGCTGGACAAACTACCAGAGAGGGAGACATCTACGACCCATGAGGCAACTCCTACATTAAACGGCCATTGTGGACAAAACATCCAGAGACAAAAGCCGGAGCGACTGCCTCCCTCTCACCCTTCTTTCATATCCAGAGGAACTCCACTCATGGACTGTAGATCAGGCCTGCCGTAACCTCGGCCCCAAACCTGAGCTGAGTTAGGGTTTTTGGATGTCTGTCTGCACAGCCATGGCCCACACAGCCTCCAGGCTGGGGTCTCTGGAGCCACACCACAGTACTGTGCCTGCTCTCTCCTAAGAAACTGCCCATTCCATTGGCCACAACTCTACAAAATAGTAGAAACCTCAAGGTCCCCAAAGACATCCCACTACCGCAAGCCGCACTGGACAAATAGGGGCATTATGACACAAGCTGAGCAACTACTACCTCCATGCAGACACACAGACAGATATCCGCAGAAAGAAGATTGAACCAGACAGGCCCCAAGGCCCTATTATGAACTCTTGCTTTGGTGTCCAGGTATCACTCCTCAGAGGCCTGGGTTCGAAGACCAGCATACGGGGCTTTCCTGAGGCACCAGACAGAAGACCTCTCATCTCACCATGGGAAGCTTCCTTGTTGGGGTTGTGTCAAGCCCTTCGGGTTGGAGAATCCTGCAGAGTCCCTTAGCTACTGCCACATTCCAAGGTCTCCATGGCCACCAACCCACATTATGACTCATCCTCAGGAGAGTCCATTTAAACTCAGCCTTCTGGGTAGCTCACCCAAGAGCCCGCAGATTGAGCGTGCCTTGTCTCGACCAGGCAATGGGAAGGTGAGTTGGCGTTTCTCGGCATCCATGCTTACGGCCCTGCTCTCGAGTCTTTCTGTATGGGGCATCCTGGAACCATCCAATAGTACTCGACTGTCCTGAAGAAGGAAACTTTGAAGTTTGGAGCAGCTCACAACTCCCAGCGTAGGGAAACCTCCCTGGCCTCATGACGCCCCCACCCCCTTCAGGAAGGGGCCGTCATGGACACAAACTGCAGCTTGAGGCAACATATGATACTCGCCCCGACCTCACCTGCAGGAGATCTCGATTCAGCCTCTGCAGAGTGGGCCTGCCATGCTCTTGGCCCCAAAACTCGTGCTAGCTTGTGTTTTCAGACTTCCTTCCTCACAATCCTGGCCACACCCCTCCAGTTTGGCAATTCTGGAGACACAATGCAGCACTCTGCCTGCCCTCCAGAAGAAAAATGTTGCCCTATAGGGCTAACCAGAAACGCCAAATGAGTAACAACCTGCATGCCACTCGACCATACCCCAATTATACAGTCTAGCCTGTGCACTAAAGCGCTGTCTGACACAGCCTGAGGGCAGACCTCCAGTCCAACACCCAGACAGCTGGCCGTACACAGAGCATATCACACCCACAATGGCTTTAGGCCATCATCTCTACCCAACCTCAGTTTTCACCTTCAGAACCTAGACCTTATCTCCACTCACTGCTCAGGAGTGAACGTGATGCAAGAATCAGAACTTCTCCTTCGCTTTGGCAAGAAACCTAGTGGTTGGCATGTAGTCCCATGTTCATTGTATGAGAAAGCAGCATGGACTATGAGGTCCCACCTATCCCTGAGGGCCACAATGTGCACAAACACACATTGTGACCCTCAGCGTGAGCCCTATGCTCATGTAAAGCCTCTTAGTGACTGGAACAACAGCCCACATATGGGGCTTACCAGGCCCCTTGTCCCCCAATCTCAACCAGAGTTCGAGATGTCTAATCACCCCTACTCAGGGCTCTACTCTGGAATCCCTCTTTGGTGGGACACCTGAGGTAAAAAAAAAAAAAAAATACAGAAAGGACTCTTCCGATCCACAGAATGATCCCAACCACTTGGAATTAGGCCAAATCATCAGAGAAAGAATTGTCCATGGCCCTTGAGGACACCCCGACATTCCGCGGCCACCCTTGACACAAAATCCAGAGACAAAAGCCTGAGCAAGCGCCACATACTCGCCCTTTGTTCATAGCCCGGAAAATTCTCACGGTCTGTAGATCGAGCCTTCATACATACATCCCCAACCTAAGCTGAGTTTGTGTTTTCAGACTTCTGTCCCCACAGTCCTGGCCCACACACCATCCAAATTGGGGCCCCTGAAGCCACACCTCAGGACTGTGGCTTCCCTCTCCAGGGGAATTCTGCCATTTCCATTGGCCACAACCCTATAGATTAGGAGTAGCCTCCAATCTCCCCGAGGCCATCCGAATAGTGTTGGCTGCCCAGGACAAACAGGGATGATCTCTCACAAGTTAGGAAACTACCTCCACTCAGACCCAGAGACAGATATCCCCAGAGAATAAGATTGAACTGGAAAGGCACTTAGGCCCTAATCAGATCCATTGCTTTTGATTCCAGTCATCTCTCCTCAGAGGCCTGGTTTCCAATACCAGCATATGGGAGATTCCTTAGGCACTCATCAAAACAATTCTCTTCTCTACATAGGAAACATACTCTTTAGAGCTCCATCAAAACCTCCGGTTTTGAACATCCCTCAAGGCCCCGGGTCAAGCATCCCATTCCAAGGTCTACATGGACAAAAATGCACATTATGACCCATCCTCAACTCACCCATTTCAACACACCCGCCTCGGTTGCTCCCCTAGATCCAGCAGATCGAACTTGCCTTGGCTCTATGAGACACCTGGAATGGGAGGCAGGCTGCCCAGGCATCCATCCTTAGAACCCTGCTCTGGATAACTTCCTTATGAGATGTCCTGGAGCCATCCAACAGGTCTCGACTGTCCCACAGAAGGAATCATTGCGGTTTGGAGCATATCACAATTCCCATCGTGGGAAAACCTCCATGTCCTCGTGACACCCTCCCCTTCATGAAGGGGCCGTCATGGACAGAAACTCCGACCTAAGCCAACTTCTGATCCTAGCTCTGTCTTCAGGTATACGGGATCTCGAATCATCTCTGCAGAGGGTGCCTGCCGTCCCCTCACCCCGAAATCTAAGTCTGGCTTGTGTTCTCAGAATTTTTTCCTCACACTCCTGGCCCACAAGCCTTCCAGTTTGGGAATTCTGGAGCCACTATGTGGCACTGTGTCTTCCCTCCAGAAGAAAAACGTTGCCCTTTGGGGCTACCCAGTAACCACAAATGAGTACCATCCTGCATGAAACTCGACTGCACCCCAATGATACAGTCTAGCCTGGGCATTAATTCCCTGTCTGCCACAGCCTGAGCCTGCACCTCCCAACCCACACTCAACAGCTGGCCGAACACTGAGCACATCAGACACACCATGGCCTTAGGTCTTCATCTCTTCGCAACCTCAGTTTTCAGGCTTCAGAACCTAGACCTTAAATCCAATCACAGTCCAGGAGTGAAAGAGTTGCAGAAAATAGAACTCCTTCTTCCCCATGGCCAGAAAACTTTTGGTTGCCATATTGTGCAACGTTCAGTGTAGGAGAAACCAGCATGGTACATTAGGCCACGCCCTGACTTGAGGGGCTCCTTGGGCACAAAAACGCATTGTGAAACTCAGTGCGAGACCTATCCTCAAGGAAGGCCTCTCAGTGTCTGGACCAAGAGCCCACATATGGGGCTTGCCATGTTCTTAGGTCCCAATGTTAACCAGAGATCTGGTTGTCCAGTTGCCCCCACCCACGACTCTGCTCTGGAATCCCTCTTTTGTTGGTCCACCTGAGGTAAAAAAAAAAAAAAAATAAATGAATAAAAATAAACAAAAAAAAAACAGAAAGGCCTCCTCCCTTACGACAGAATGACCCCAAACTCTTGGGATCTGGTCAAATCCCCAGAAAGGGAGCCTCATCGATGGCCCATGAGGACACCCCGTCATTCCATGGCAATCGGTGACACATTTCCAGAAAAAAAAAAAAAAAAAAAAGCATGAGCAAGCACCTCACATTCGCCCTTTGTTCATATGCCGAAGAGTTCTCCTCACGTTCTATAGATCGGGCCGGCCATACCTACATCCCCCAACCTAAGTGGAGTTTGTGTTTTCAGACTTTTGACCAAATAGCCCTGGACCACACACGCTCCACACTTGGGTCCCTGGAGCCACACCTCAGGCCTGTGCTTCCCTTTCAAGGGAATTCTTCCCATTCCATTGGCCACAAACTTGCAAATGAGGAAAAACCTCCAAAGTCACCAAGGCCATCCCAATAGTGTAGGCCGCCCAGGACAAACAGGGGTGATCTCAAACCAGCTGAGCAACTACCTCCACTCAGACAACAGATGTCCCCAGAGAAGAATATTGAACCGGACAGGACCCTAGGCCCTAATCAGATCCATTGCTTTGGTTTCCAGGCATCTCTCCTCAGAGGCCTCGTTTCCAATACCAGCATATGGTGGTTTCCTGAGGCACCAATAAGAACAAATCTCGTCTCCCCATGGAAAACTTGCTCATTGGAGCTTTGTCATAACCTCTGGTTAGGAGAATCCTTCAGGGCCCTGGTGCCACTGCCCCATACCAAGGTCTCCATGGCTCAATCCAACATTAAGACCATCCTCAGGAAAGTCCATTTCAACTCAGCCCCCTCTGTTGCTACCCCAAGCCAGCAGATCAAACGTTTCTTGTTGCTAGGAGACAATTGGAATGTGAGGCTGGCTGCCCAGGCATCCATACTTAGAACGCTGTTCTGGAAAAATACCTTATAAGACGTCCTGGAGCCATCCAACAAATCTTAATTGTCCCACAGAAGGAATCCTTGCGGTTTGGAGCATCTCACAACTCCAATAGTGCGAAAACGCCCATGGCCTCATAATGCCCCCCCTTCCTGAAGGGGCCAACATGGACAGAAACTCAAACCTGAGCCAAAGTCTGAACCTCGACCTGACTTCAGACGCATGAGATCTCAATTCAGCTCTGCAAAGTGTGCCTGCCATGTCCTTGCCCCGAAACCTAAGCCTAGCTTGTGTTCTCAGACTTCCGTCCTCACTCTCCTGGCCCATAAGCCCTCCAGTTTGGGAATTCCGAAGCCACAATGCAGCATGCTGCCTGCCCTCCAGAAGAAAAACTTTGCCCTATGCTGCTAATAAGAAACCCCAAATGATTTTCTAATGCATGCCACTCGATTGTAAAGCAATTATACAGCCCACCCTGTATACTAATGCCCTGTCTGGCACAGCCTGAGACAAGACATCCCAAACGACACCCAGACAGCTGGCCCCAACCTGGACACATAGGACCCGCTATGGCTGTAGGTCGTCATCTCTTCCCAACCTCGGTTTTCAGGCTTCAGAACCTAGACCTTATCTCCAATCACTGCCCAGGGGTGAACGTGATGCAGAAATTAGAATTCCTCCTTCCCCATGGCCAGAAACCTTGTGGTTGGCATGTTGTCGAACGTTCAATGTGGGAAAACCTGCATTGTCCGAAAGGCCACGCCAGTGCTTGAGGGCGGCCTAGGGCACAGACATGCATTGTGACCTGCAGCGTGAGTCCCGTATTAAAGTAACGCCTCTCAGTGGCTGGACCAAGATCCTGCATATGGGGCTTGTCATATCCATAGGCCCCCAGGCTTAACCAGAGGGCGAGTATTCCAGTTGTCAGTACCCACTGCTATGCTCTAGAATCCCTCTACTGGGGGGACACATGAAGCAGAAAACAGGACACTTCCCTTCCCACAGAATGACCCCAAACTCTTGGGGGCTGGACAAACTACCAGAGAGGGAGACATCTACGACCCATGAGGCAACTCCTACATTAAACGGCCATTGTGGACAAAACATCCAGAGACAAAAGCCGGAGCGACTGCCTCCCTCTCACCCTTCTTTCATATCCAGAGGAACTGCCCTCATGGACTGTAGATCAGGCCTGCCGTAACCTCGGCCCCAAACCTGAGCTGAGTTAGGGTTTTTGGATGTCTGTCTGCACAGCCATGGCCCACACAGCCTCCAGGCTGGGGTCTCTGGAGCCACACCACAGTACTGTGCCTGCTCTCTCCTAAGAAACTGCCCATTCCATTGGCCACAACTCTACAAAATAGTAGAAACCTCAAGGTCCCCAAAGACATCCCACTACCGCAAGCCGCACTGGACAAATAGGGGCATTATGACACAAGCTGAGCAACTACTACCTCCATGCAGACACACAGACAGATATCCGCAGAAAGAAGATTGAACCAGACAGGCCCCAAGGCCCTATTATGAACTCTTGCTTTGGTGTCCAGGTATCACTCCTCAGAGGCCTGGGTTCGAAGACCAGCATACGGGGCTTTCCTGAGGCACCAGACAGAAGACCTCTCATCTCACCATGGGAAGCTTCCTTGTTGGGGTTGTGTCAAGCCCTTCGGGTTGGAGAATCCTGCAGAGTCCCTTAGCTACTGCCACATTCCAAGGTCTCCATGGCCACCAACCCACATTATGACTCATCCTCAGGAGAGTCCATTTAAACTCAGCCTTCTGGGTAGCTCACCCAAGAGCCCGCAGATTGAGCGTGCCTTGTCTCGACCAGGCAATGGGAAGGTGAGTTGGCGTTTCTCGGCATCCATGCTTACGGCCCTGCTCTCGAGTCTTTCTGTATGGGGCATCCTGGAACCATCCAATAGTACTCGACTGTCCTGAAGAAGGAAACTTTGAAGTTTGGAGCAGCTCACAACTCCCAGCGTAGGGAAACCTCCCTGGCCTCATGACGCCCCCACCCCCTTCAGGAAGGGGCCGTCATGGACACAAACTGCAGCTTGAGGCAACATATGATACTCGCCCTGACCTCACCTGCAGGAGATCTCGATTCAGCCTCTGCAGAGTGGGCCTGCCATGCTCTTGGCCCCAAAACTCGTGCTAGCTTGTGTTTTCAGACTTCCTTCCTCACAATCCTGGCCACACCCCTCCAGTTTGGCAATTCTGGAGACACAATGCAGCACTCTGCCTGCCCTCCAGAAGAAAAATGTTGCCCTATAGGGCTAACCAGAAACGCCAAATGAGTAACAACCTGCATGCCACTCGACCATACCCCAATTATACAGTCTAGCCTGTGCACTAAAGCGCTGTCTGACACAGCCTGAGGGCAGACCTCCAGTCCAACACCCAGACAGCTGGCCGTACACAGAGCATATCACACCCACAATGGCTTTAGGCCATCATCTCTACCCAACCTCAGTTTTCACCTTCAGAACCTAGACCTTATCTCCACTCACTGCTCAGGAGTGAACGTGATGCAAGAATCAGAACTTCTCCTTCGCTTTGGCAAGAAACCTAGTGGTTGGCATGTTGTCCCATGTTCATTGTAGGAGAAAGCAGCATGGACTATGAGGTCCCACCTATCCCTGAGGGCCACAATGTGCACAAACACACATTGTGACCCTCAGCGTGAGCCCTATGCTCATGTAAAGCCTCTTAGTGACTGGAACAACAGCCCACATATGGGGCTTACCAGGCCCCTTGTCCCCCAATCTCAACCAGAGTTCGAGATGTCTAGTCACCCCTACTCAGGGCTCTACTCTGGAATCCCTCTTTGGTGGGACACCTGAGGTAAAAAAAAAAAAAAAATACAGAAAGGACTCTTCCGATCCACAGAATGATCCCAACCACTTGGAATCAGGCCAAATCATCAGAGAAAGAATTGTCCATGGCCCTTGAGGACACCCCGACATTCCGCGGCCACCCTTGACACAAAATCCAGAGACAAAAGCCTGAGCAAGCGCCACATACTCGCCCTTTGTTCATAGCCCGGAAAATTCTCACGGTCTGTAGATCGAGCCTTCATACATACATCCCCAAACCTAAGCTGAGTTTGTGTTTTCAGACTTCTGTCCCCACAGTCCTGGCCCACACACCATCCAAATTGGGGCCCCTGAAGCCACACCTCAGGACTGTGGCTTCCCTCTCCAGGGGAATTCTGCCATTTCCATTGGCCACAACCCTATAGATTAGGAGTAGCCTCCAATCTCCCCGAGGCCATCCGAATAGTGTTGGCTGCCCAGGACAAACAGGGATGATCTCTCACAAGTGAGGAAACTACCTCCACTCAGACCCAGAGACAGATATCCCCAGAGAATAAGATTGAACTGGAAAGGCACTTAGGCCCTAATCAGATCCATTGCTTTTGATTCCAGTCATCTCTCCTCAGAGGCCTGGTTTCCAATACCAGCATATGGGAGATTCCTTAGGCACTCATCAAAACAATTCTCTTCTCTACATAGGAAACATACTCTTTAGAGCTCCATCAAAACCTCCGGTTATGAACATCCCTCAAGGCCCCGGATCAAGCATCCCATTCCAAGGTCTACATGGACAAAAATGCACATTATGACCCATCCTCAACTCACCCATTTCAACACACCCGCCTCGGTTGCTCCCCTAGATCCAGCAGATCGAACTTGCCTTGGCTCTATGAGACACCTGGAATGGGAGGCAGGCTGCCCAGGCATCCATCCTTAGAACCCTGCTCTGGATAACTTCCTTATGAGATGTCCTGGAGCCATCCAACAGGTCTCGACTGTCCCACAGAAGGAATCATTGCGGTTTGGAGCATATCACAATTCCCATCGTGGGAAAACCTCCATGTCCTCGTGACACCCTCCCCTTCATGAAGGGGCCGTCATGGACAGAAACTCCGACCTAAGCCAACTTCTGATCCTAGCTCTGTCTTCAGGTATACGGGATCTCGAATCATCTCTGCAGAGGGTGCCTGCCGTCCCCTCACCCCGAAATCTAAGTCTGGCTTGTGTTCTCAGAATTTTTTCCTCACACTCCTGGCCCACAAGCCTTCCAGTTTGGGAATTCTGGAGCCACTATGTGGCACTGTGTCTTCCCTCCAGAAGAAAAACGTTGCCCTTTGGGGCTACCCAGTAACCACAAATGAGTACCATCCTGCATGAAACTCGACTGCACCCCAATGATACAGTCTAGCCTGGGCATTAATTCCCTGTCTGCCACAGCCTGAGCCTGCACCTCCCAACCCACACTCAACAGCTGGCCGAACACTGAGCACATCAGACACACCATGGCCTTAGGTCTTCATCTCTTCCCAACCTCAGTTTTCAGGCTTCAGAACCTAGACCTTAAATCCAATCACAGTCCAGGAGTGAAAGAGTTGCAGAAAATAGAACTCCTTCTTCCCCATGGCCAGAAAACTTTTGGTTGCCATATTGTGCAACGTTCAGTGTAGGAGAAACCAGCATGGTACATTAGGCCACACCCTGACTTGAGGGGCTCCTTGGGCACAAAAACGCATTGTGAAACTCAGTGCGAGACCTATCCTCAAGGAAGGCCTCTCAGTGTCTGGACCAAGAGCCCACATATGGGGCTTGCCATGTTCTTAGGTCCCAATGTTAACCAGAGATCTGGTTGTCCAGTTGCCCCCACCCACGACTCTGCTCTGGAATCCCTCTTTTGTTGGTCCACCTGAGGTAAAAAAAAAATAAATAAATAAATGAATAAAAATAAACAAAAAAAAAAAACAGAAAGGCCTCCTCCCTTACGACAGAATGACCCCAAACTCTTGGGATCTGGTCAAATCCCCAGAAAGGGAGCCTCATCGATGGCCCATGAGGACACCCCGTCATTCCATGGCAATCGGTGACACATTTCCAGAAAAAAAAAAAAAAAAAAAAAGCATGAGCAAGCACCTCACATTCGCCCTTTGTTCATATGCCGAAGAGTTCTCCTCACGTTCTATAGATCGGGCCGGCCATACCTACATCCCCCAACCTAAGTGGAGTTTGTGTTTTCAGACTTTTGACCAAATAGCCCTGGACCACACACGCTCCACACTTGGGTCCCTGGAGCCACACCTCAGGCCTGTGCTTCCCTTTCAAGGGAATTCTTCCCATTCCATTGGCCACAACCTTGCAAATGAGGAAAAACCTCCAAAGTCACCGAGGCCATCCCAATAGTGTAGGCCGCCCAGGACAAACAGGGGTGATCTCAAACCAGCTGAGCAACTACCTCCACTCAGACAACAGATGTCCCCAGAGAAGAATATTGAACCGGACAGGACCCTAGGCCCAAATCAGATCCATTGCTTTGGTTTCCAGGCATCTCTCCTCAGAGGCCTCGTTTCCAATACCAGCATATGGTGGTTTCCTGAGGCACCAATAAGAACAAATCTCGTCTCCCCATGGAAAACTTGCTCATTGGAGCTTTGTCATAACCTCTGGTTAGGAGAATCCTTCAGGGCCCTGGTGCCACTGCCCCATACCAAGGTCTCCATGGCTCAATCCAACATTAAGACCATCCTCAGGAAAGTCCATTTCAACTCAGCCCCCTCTGTTGCTACCCCAAGCCAGCAGATCAAACGTTTCTTGTTGCTAGGAGACAATTGGAATGTGAGGCTGGCTGCCCAGGCATCCATACTTAGAACGCTGTTCTGGAAAAATACCTTATAAGACGTCCTGGAGCCATCCAACAAATCTTAATTGTCCCACAGAAGGAATCCTTGCGGTTTGGAGCATCTCACAACTCCAATAGTGCGAAAACGCCCATGGCCTCATAATGCCCCCCCTTCCTGAAGGGGCCAACATGGACAGAAACTCAAACCTGAGCCAAAGTCTGAACCTCGACCTGACTTCAGACGCATGAGATCTCAATTCAGCTCTGCAAAGTGTGCCTGCCATGTCCTTGCCCCGAAACCTAAGCCTAGCTTGTGTTCTCAGACTTCCGTCCTCACTCTCCTGGCCCATAAGCCCTCCAGTTTGGGAATTCCGAAGCCACAATGCAGCATGCTGCCTGCCCTCCAGAAGAAAAACTTTGCCCTATGCTGCTAATAAGAAACCCCAAATGATTTTCTAATGCATGCCACTCGATTGTAAAGCAATTATACAGCCCACCCTGTATACTAATGCCCTGTCTGGCACAGCCTGAGACAAGACATCCCAAACGACACCCAGACAGCTGGCCCCAACCTGGACACATAGGACCCGCTATGGCTGTAGGTCGTCATCTCTTCCCAACCTCGGTTTTCAGGCTTCAGAACCTAGACCTTATCTCCAATCACTGCCCAGGGGTGAACGTGATGCAGAAATTAGAATTCCTCCTTCCCCATGGCCAGAAACCTTGTGGTTGGCATGTTGTCGAACGTTCAATGTGGGAAAACCTGCATTGTCCGAAAGGCCACGCCAGTGCTTGAGGGCCGCCTATGGCACAGACATGCATTGTGACCTGCAGCGTGAGTCCCGTATTAAAGTAACGCCTCTCAGTGGCTGGACCAAGATCCTGCATATGGGGCTTGTCATATCCATAGGCCCCCAGGCTTAACCAGAGGGCGAGTATTCCAGTTGTCAGTACCCACTGCTATGCTCTAGAATCCCTCTACTGGGGGGACACATGAAGCAGAAAACAGGACACTTCCCTTCCCACAGAATGACCCCAAACTCTTGGGGGCTGGACAAACTACCAGAGAGGGAGACATCTACGACCCATGAGGCAACTCCTACATTAAACGGCCATTGTGGACAAAACATCCAGAGACAAAAGCCGGAGCGACTGCCTCCCTCTCACCCTTCTTTCATATCCAGAGGAACTCCACTCATGGACTGTAGATCAGGCCTGCCGTAACCTCGGCCCCAAACCTGAGCTGAGTTAGGGTTTTTGGATGTCTGTCTGCACAGCCATGGCCCACACAGCCTCCAGGCTGGGGTCTCTGGAGCCACACCACAGTACTGTGCCTGCTCTCTCCTAAGAAACTGCCCATTCCATTGGCCACAACTCTACAAAATAGTAGAAACCTCCAGGTCCCCAAAGACATCCCACTACCGCAAGCCGCACTGGACAAATAGGGGCATTATGACACAAGCTGAGCAACTACTACCTCCATGCAGACACACAGACAGATATCCGCAGAAAGAAGATTGAACCAGACAGGCCCCAAGGCCCTATTATGAACTCTTGCTTTGGTGTCCAGGTATCACTCCTCAGAGGCCTGGGTTCGAAGACCAGCATACGGGGCTTTCCTGAGGCACCAGACAGAAGACCTCTCATCTCACCATGGGAAGCTTCCTTGTTGGGGTTGTGTCAAGCCCTTCGGGTTGGAGAATCCTGCAGAGTCCCTTAGCTACTGCCACATTCCAAGGTCTCCATGGCCACCAACCCACATTATGACTCATCCTCAGGAGAGTCCATTTAAACTCAGCCTTCTGGGTAGCTCACCCAAGAGCCCGCAGATTGAGCGTGCCTTGTCTCGACCAGGCAATGGGAAGGTGAGTTGGCGTTTCTCGGCATCCATGCTTACGGCCCTGCTCTCGAGTCTTTCTGTATGGGGCATCCTGGAACCATCCAATAGTACTCGACTGTCCTGAAGAAGGAAACTTTGAAGTTTGGAGCAGCTCACAACTCCCAGCGTAGGGAAACCTCCCTGGCCTCATGACGCCCCCACCCCCTTCAGGAAGGGGCCGTCATGGACACAAACTGCAGCTTGAGGCAACATATGATACTCGCCCCGACCTCACCTGCAGGAGATCTCGATTCAGCCTCTGCAGAGTGGGCCTGCCATGCTCTTGGCCCCAAAACTCGTGCTAGCTTGTGTTTTCAGACTTCCTTCCTCACAATCCTGGCCACACCCCTCCAGTTTGGCAATTCTGGAGACACAATGCAGCACTCTGCCTGCCCTCCAGAAGAAAAATGTTGCCCTATAGGGCTAACCAGAAACGCCAAATGAGTAACAACCTGCATGCCACTCGACCATACCCCAATTATACAGTCTAGCCTGTGCACTAAAGCGCTGTCTGACACAGCCTGAGGGCAGACCTCCAGTCCAACACCCAGACAGCTGGCCGTACACAGAGCATATCACACCCACAATGGCTTTAGGCCATCATCTCTACCCAACCTCAGTTTTCACCTTCAGAACCTAGACCTTATCTCCACTCACTGCTCAGGAGTGAACGTGATGCAAGAATCAGAACTTCTCCTTCGCTTTGGCAAGAAACCTAGTGGTTGGCATGTTGTCCCATGTTCATTGTAGGAGAAAGCAGCATGGACTATGAGGTCCCACCTATCCCTGAGGGCCACAATGTGCACAAACACACATTGTGACCCTCAGCATGAGCCCTATGCTCATGTAAAGCCTCTTAGTGACTGGAACAACAGCCCACATATGGGGCTTACCAGGCCCCTTGTCCCCCAATCTCAACCAGAGTTCGAGATGTCTAGTCACCCCTACTCAGGGCTCTACTCTGGAATCCCTCTTTGGTGGGACACCTGAGGTAAAAAAAAAAAAAAATACAGAAAGGACTCTTCCGATCCACAGAATGATCCCAACCACTTGGAATCAGGCCAAATCATCAGAGAAAGAATTGTCCATGGCCCTTGAGGACACCCCGACATTCCGCGGCCACCCTTGACACAAAATCCAGAGACAAAAGCCTGAGCAAGCGCCACATACTCGCCCTTTGTTCATAGCCCGGAAAATTCTCACGGTCTGTAGATCGAGCCTTCATACATACATCCCCAAACCTAAGCTGAGTTTGTGTTTTCAGACTTCTGTCCCCACAGTCCTGGCCCACACACCATCCAAATTGGGGCCCCTGAAGCCACACCTCAGGACTGTGGCTTCCCTCTCCAGGGGAATTCTGCCATTTCCATTGGCCACAACCCTATAGATTAGGAGTAGCCTCCAATCTCCCCGAGGCCATCCGAATAGTGTTGGCTGCCCAGGACAAACAGGGATGATCTCTCACAAGTGAGGAAACTACCTCCACTCAGACCCAGAGACAGATATCCCCAGAGAATAAGATTGAACTGGAAAGGCACTTAGGCCCTAATCAGATCCATTGCTTTTGATTCCAGTCATCTCTCCTCAGAGGCCTGGTTTCCAATACCAGCATATGGGAGATTCCTTAGGCACTCATCAAAACAATTCTCTTCTCTACATAGGAAACATACTCTTTAGAGCTCCATCAAAACCTCCGGTTATGAACATCCCTCAAGGCCCCGGATCAAGCATCCCATTCCAAGGTCTACATGGACAAAAATGCACATTATGACCCATCCTCAACTCACCCATTTCAACACACCCGCCTCGGTTGCTCCCCTAGATCCAGCAGATCGAACTTGCCTTGGCTCTATGAGACACCTGGAATGGGAGGCAGGCTGCCCAGGCATCCATCCTTAGAACCCTGCTCTGGATAACTTCCTTATGAGATGTCCTGGAGCCATCCAACAGGTCTCGACTGTCCCACAGAAGGAATCATTGCGGTTTGGAGCATATCACAATTCCCATCGTGGGAAAACCTCCATGTCCTCGTGACACCCTCCCCTTCATGAAGGGGCCGTCATGGACAGAAACTCCGACCTAAGCCAACTTCTGATCCTAGCTCTGTCTTCAGGTATACGGGATCTCGAATCATCTCTGCAGAGGGTGCCTGCCGTCCCCTCACCCCGAAATCTAAGTCTGGCTTGTGTTCTCAGAATTTTTTCCTCACACTCCTGGCCCACAAGCCTTCCAGTTTGGGAATTCTGGAGCCACTATGTGGCACTGTGTCTTCCCTCCAGAAGAAAAACGTTGCCCTTTGGGGCTACCCAGTAACCACAAATGAGTACCATCCTGCATGAAACTCGACTGCACCCCAATGATACAGTCTAGCCTGGGCATTAATTCCCTGTCTGCCACAGCCTGAGCCTGCACCTCCCAACCCACACTCAACAGCTGGCCGAACACTGAGCACATCAGACACACCATGGCCTTAGGTCTTCATCTCTTCCCAACCTCAGTTTTCAGGCTTCAGAACCTAGACCTTAAATCCAATCACAGTCCAGGAGTGAAAGAGTTGCAGAAAATAGAACTCCTTCTTCCCCATGGCCAGAAAACTTTTGGTTGCCATATTGTGCAACGTTCAGTGTAGGAGAAACCAGCATGGTACATTAGGCCACGCCCTGACTTGAGGGGCTCCTTGGGCACAAAAACGCATTGTGAAACTCAGTGCGAGACCTATCCTCAAGGAAGGCCTCTCAGTGTCTGGACCAAGAGCCCACATATGGGGCTTGCCATGTTCTTAGGTCCCAATGTTAACCAGAGATCTGGTTGTCCAGTTGCCCCCACCCACGACTCTGCTCTGGAATCCCTCTTTTGTTGGTCCACCTGAGGTAAAAAAAAAATAAATAAATAAATGAATAAAAATAAACAAAAAAAAAAAAACAGAAAGGCCTCCTCCCTTACGACAGAATGACCCCAAACTCTTGGGATCTGGTCAAATCCCCAGAAAGGGAGCCTCATCGATGGCCCATGAGGACACCCCGTCATTCCATGGCAATCGGTGACACATTTCCAGAAAAAAAAAAAAAAAAAAAAAGCATGAGCAAGCACCTCACATTCGCCCTTTGTTCATATGCCGAAGAGTTCTCCTCACGTTCTATAGATCGGGCCGGCCATACCTACATCCCCCAACCTAAGTGGAGTTTGTGTTTTCAGACTTTTGACCAAATAGCCCTGGACCACACACGCTCCACACTTGGGTCCCTGGAGCCACACCTCAGGCCTGTGCTTCCCTTTCAAGGGAATTCTTCCCATTCCATTGGCCACAACCTTGCAAATGAGGAAAAACCTCCAAAGTCACCGAGGCCATCCCAATAGTGTAGGCCGCCCAGGACAAACAGGGGTGATCTCAAACCAGCTGAGCAACTACCTCCACTCAGACAACAGATGTCCCCAGAGAAGAATATTGAACCGGACAGGACCCTAGGCCCAAATCAGATCCATTGCTTTGGTTTCCAGGCATATCTCCTCAGAGGCCTCGTTTCCAATACCAGCATATGGTGGTTTCCTGAGGCACCAATAAGAACAAATCTCGTCTCCCCATGGAAAACTTGCTCATTGGAGCTTTGTCATAACCTCTGGTTAGGAGAATCCTTCAGGGCCCTGGTGCCACTGCCCCATACCAAGGTCTCCATGGCTCAATCCAACATTAAGACCATCCTCAGGAAAGTCCATTTCAACTCAGCCCCCTCTGTTGCTACCCCAAGCCAGCAGATCAAACGTTTCTTGTTGCTAGGAGACAATTGGAATGTGAGGCTGGCTGCCCAGGCATCCATACTTAGAACGCTGTTCTGGAAAAATACCTTATAAGACGTCCTGGAGCCATCCAACAAATCTTAATTGTCCCACAGAAGGAATCCTTGCGGTTTGGAGCATCTCACAACTCCAATAGTGCGAAAACCCCCATGGCCTCATAATGCCCCCCCTTCCTGAAGGGGCCAACATGGACAGAAACTCAAACCTGAGCCAAAGTCTGAACCTCGACCTGACTTCAGACGCATGAGATCTCAATTCAGCTCTGCAAAGTGTGCCTGCCATGTCCTTGCCCCGAAACCTAAGCCTAGCTTGTGTTCTCAGACTTCCGTCCTCACTCTCCTGGCCCATAAGCCCTCCAGTTTGGGAATTCCGAAGCCACAATGCAGCATGCTGCCTGCCCTCCAGAAGAAAAACTTTGCCCTATGCTGCTAATAAGAAACCCCAAATGATTTTCTAATGCATGCCACTCGATTGTAAAGCAATTATACAGCCCACCCTGTATACTAATGCCCTGTCTGGCACAGCCTGAGACAAGACATCCCAAACGACACCCAGACAGCTGGCCCCAACCTGGACACATAGGACCCGCTATGGCTGTAGGTCGTCATCTCTTCCCAACCTCGGTTTTCAGGCTTCAGAACCTAGACCTTATCTCCAATCACTGCCCAGGGGTGAACGTGATGCAGAAATTAGAATTCCTCCTTCCCCATGGCCAGAAACCTTGTGGTTGGCATGTTGTCGAACGTTCAATGTGGGAAAACCTGCATTGTCCGAAAGGCCACGCCAGTGCTTGAGGGCCGCCTATGGCACAGACATGCATTGTGACCTGCAGCGTGAGTCCCGTATTAAAGTAACGCCTCTCAGTGGCTGGACCAAGATCCTGCATATGGGGCTTGTCATATCCATAGGCCCCCAGGCTTAACCAGAGGGCGAGTATTCCAGTTGTCAGTACCCACTGCTATGCTCTAGAATCCCTCTACTGGGGGGACACATGAAGCAGAAAACAGGACACTTCCCTTCCCACAGAATGACCCCAAACTCTTGGGGGCTGGACAAACTACCAGAGAGGGAGACATCTACGACCCATGAGGCAACTCCTACATTAAACGGCCATTGTGGACAAAACATCCAGAGACAAAAGCCGGAGCGACTGCCTCCCTCTCACCCTTCTTTCATATCCAGAGGAACTCCACTCATGGACTGTAGATCAGGCCTGCCGTAACCTCGGCCCCAAACCTGAGCTGAGTTAGGGTTTTTGGATGTCTGTCTGCACAGCCATGGCCCACACAGCCTCCAGGCTGGGGTCTCTGGAGCCACACCACAGTACTGTGCCTGCTCTCTCCTAAGAAACTGCCCATTCCATTGGCCACAACTCTACAAAATAGTAGAAACCTCAAGGTCCCCAAAGACATCCCACTACCGCAAGCCGCACTGGACAAATAGGGGCATTATGACACAAGCTGAGCAACTACTACCTCCATGCAGACACACAGACAGATATCCGCAGAAAGAAGATTGAACCAGACAGGCCCCAAGGCCCTATTATGAACTCTTGCTTTGGTGTCCAGGTATCACTCCTCAGAGGCCTGGGTTCGAAGACCAGCATACGGGGCTTTCCTGAGGCACCAGACAGAAGACCTCTCATCTCACCATGGGAAGCTTCCTTGTTGGGGTTGTGTCAAGCCCTTCGGGTTGGAGAATCCTGCAGAGTCCCTTAGCTACTGCCACATTCCAAGGTCTCCATGGCCACCAACCCACATTATGACTCATCCTCAGGAGAGTCCATTTAAACTCAGCCTTCTGGGTAGCTCACCCAAGAGCCCGCAGATTGAGCGTGCCTTGTCTCGACCAGGCAATGGGAAGGTGAGTTGGCGTTTCTCGGCATCCATGCTTACGGCCCTGCTCTCGAGTCTTTCTGTATGGGGCATCCTGGAACCATCCAATAGTACTCGACTGTCCTGAAGAAGGAAACTTTGAAGTTTGGAGCAGCTCACAACTCCCAGCGTAGGGAAACCTCCCTGGCCTCATGACGCCCCCACCCCCTTCAGGAAGGGGCCGTCATGGACACAAACTGCAGCTTGAGGCAACATATGATACTCGCCCCGACCTCACCTGCAGGAGATCTCGATTCAGCCTCTGCAGAGTGGGCCTGCCATGCTCTTGGCCCCAAAACTCGTGCTAGCTTGTGTTTTCAGACTTCCTTCCTCACAATCCTGGCCACACCCCTCCAGTTTGGCAATTCTGGAGACACAATGCAGCACTCTGCCTGCCCTCCAGAAGAAAAATGTTGCCCTATAGGGCTAACCAGAAACGCCAAATGAGTAACAACCTGCATGCCACTCGACCATACCCCAATTATACAGTCTAGCCTGTGCACTAAAGCGCTGTCTGACACAGCCTGAGGGCAGACCTCCAGTCCAACACCCAGACAGCTGGCCGTACACAGAGCATATCACACCCACAATGGCTTTAGGCCATCATCTCTACCCAACCTCAGTTTTCACCTTCAGAACCTAGACCTTATCTCCACTCACTGCTCAGGAGTGAACGTGATGCAAGAATCAGAACTTCTCCTTCGCTTTGGCAAGAAACCTAGTGGTTGGCATGTTGTCCCATGTTCATTGTAGGAGAAAGCAGCATGGACTATGAGGTCCCACCTATCCCTGAGGGCCACAATGTGCACAAACACACATTGTGACCCTCAGCGTGAGCCCTATGCTCATGTAAAGCCTCTTAGTGACTGGAACAACAGCCCACATATGGGGCTTACCAGGCCCCTTGTCCCCCAATCTCAACCAGAGTTCGAGATGTCTAGTCACCCCTACTCAGGGCTCTACTCTGGAATCCCTCTTTGGTGGGACACCTGAGGTAAAAAAAAAAAAAAAATACAGAAAGGACTCTTCCGATCCACAGAATGATCCCAACCACTTGGAATCAGGCCAAATCATCAGAGAAAGAATTGTCCATGGCCCTTGAGGACACCCCGACATTCCGCGGCCACCCTTGACACAAAATCCAGAGACAAAAGCCTGAGCAAGCGCCACATACTCGCCCTTTGTTCATAGCCCGGAAAATTCTCACGGTCTGTAGATCGAGCCTTCATACATACATCCCCAAACCTAAGCTGAGTTTGTGTTTTCAGACTTCTGTCCCCACAGTCCTGGCCCACACACCATCCAAATTGGGGCCCCTGAAGCCACA
This sequence comes from Mustela nivalis, assembly GCF_964662115.1. Taxonomy (NCBI): domain Eukaryota; kingdom Metazoa; phylum Chordata; class Mammalia; order Carnivora; family Mustelidae; genus Mustela; species Mustela nivalis. The sequence goes on along the minus strand of NW_028135562.1, from coordinate 119,972 downwards.
CCTCAGGACTGTGGCTTCCCTCTCCAGGGGAATTCTGCCATTTCCATTGGCCACAACCCTAAAGATTAGGAGTAGCCTCCAATCTCCCCGAGGCCATCCGAATAGTGTTGGCTGCCCAGGACAAACAGGGATGATCTCTCACAAGTGAGGAAACTACCTCCACTCAGACCCAGAGACAGATATCCCCAGAGAATAAGATTGAACTGGAAAGGCACTTAGGCCCTAATCAGATCCATTGCTTTTGATTCCAGTCATCTCTCCTCAGAGGCCTGGTTTCCAATACCAGCATATGGGAGATTCCTTAGGCACTCATCAAAACAATTCTCTTCTCTACATAGGAAACATACTCTTTAGAGCTCCATCAAAACCTCCGGTTATGAACATCCCTCAAGGCCCCGGATCAAGCATCCCATTCCAAGGTCTACATGGACAAAAATGCACATTATGACCCATCCTCAACTCACCCATTTCAACACACCCGCCTCGGTTGCTCCCCTAGATCCAGCAGATCGAACTTGCCTTGGCTCTATGAGACACCTGGAATGGGAGGCAGGCTGCCCAGGCATCCATCCTTAGAACCCTGCTCTGGATAACTTCCTTATGAGATGTCCTGGAGCCATCCAACAGGTCTCGACTGTCCCACAGAAGGAATCATTGCGGTTTGGAGCATATCACAATTCCCATCGTGGGAAAACCTCCATGTCCTCGTGACACCCTCCCCTTCATGAAGGGGCCGTCATGGACAGAAACTCCGACCTAAGCCAACTTCTGATCCTAGCTCTGTCTTCAGGTATACGGGATCTCGAATCATCTCTGCAGAGGGTGCCTGCCGTCCCCTCACCCCGAAATCTAAGTCTGGCTTGTGTTCTCAGAATTTTTTCCTCACACTCCTGGCCCACAAGCCTTCCAGTTTGGGAATTCTGGAGCCACTATGTGGCACTGTGTCTTCCCTCCAGAAGAAAAACGTTGCCCTTTGGGGCTACCCAGTAACCACAAATGAGTACCATCCTGCATGAAACTCGACTGCACCCCAATGATACAGTCTAGCCTGGGCATTAATTCCCTGTCTGCCACAGCCTGAGCCTGCACCTCCCAACCCACACTCAACAGCTGGCCGAACACTGAGCACATCAGACACACCATGGCCTTAGGTCTTCATCTCTTCCCAACCTCAGTTTTCAGGCTTCAGAACCTAGACCTTAAATCCAATCACAGTCCAGGAGTGAAAGAGTTGCAGAAAATAGAACTCCTTCTTCCCCATGGCCAGAAAACTTTTGGTTGCCATATTGTGCAACGTTCAGTGTAGGAGATACCAGCATGGTACATTAGGCCACGCCCTGACTTGAGGGGCTCCTTGGGCACAAAAACGCATTGTGAAACTCAGTGCGAGACCTATCCTCAAGGAAGGCCTCTCAGTGTCTGGACCAAGAGCCCACATATGGGGCTTGCCATGTTCTTAGGTCCCAATGTTAACCAGAGATCTGGTTGTCCAGTTGCCCCCACCCACGACTCTGCTCTGGAATCCCTCTTTTGTTGGTCCACCTGAGGTAAAAAAAAATAAATAAATAAATGAATAAAAATAAACAAAAAAAAAAACAGAAAGGCCTCCTCCCTTACGACAGAATGACCCCAAACTCTTGGGATCTGGTCAAATCCCCAGAAAGGGAGCCTCATCGATGGCCCATGAGGACACCCCGTCATTCCATGGCAATCGGTGACACATTTCCAGAAAAAAAAAAAAAAAAAAAAGCATGAGCAAGCACCTCACATTCGCCCTTTGTTCATATGCCGAAGAGTTCTCCTCACGTTCTATAGATCGGGCCGGCCATACCTACATCCCCCAACCTAAGTGGAGTTTGTGTTTTCAGACTTTTGACCAAATAGCCCTGGACCACACACGCTCCACACTTGGGTCCCTGGAGCCACACCTCAGGCCTGTGCTTCCCTTTCAAGGGAATTCTTCCCATTCCATTGGCCACAACCTTGCAAATGAGGAAAAACCTCCAAAGTCACCGAGGCCATCCCAATAGTGTAGGCCGCCCAGGACAAACAGGGGTGATCTCAAACCAGCTGAGCAACTACCTCCACTCAGACAACAGATGTCCCCAGAGAAGAATATTGAACCGGACAGGACCCTAGGCCCAAATCAGATCCATTGCTTTGGTTTCCAGGCATCTCTCCTCAGAGGCCTCGTTTCCAATACCAGCATATGGTGGTTTCCTGAGGCACCAATAAGAACAAATCTCGTCTCCCCATGGAAAACTTGCTCATTGGAGCTTTGTCATAACCTCTGGTTAGGAGAATCCTTCAGGGCCCTGGTGCCACTGCCCCATACCAAGGTCTCCATGGCTCAATCCAACATTAAGACCATCCTCAGGAAAGTCCATTTCAACTCAGCCCCCTCTGTTGCTACCCCAAGCCAGCAGATCAAACGTTTCTTGTTGCTAGGAGACAATTGGAATGTGAGGCTGGCTGCCCAGGCATCCATACTTAGAACGCTGTTCTGGAAAAATACCTTATAAGACGTCCTGGAGCCATCCAACAAATCTTAATTGTCCCACAGAAGGAATCCTTGCGGTTTGGAGCATCTCACAACTCCAATAGTGCGAAAACGCCCATGGCCTCATAATGCCCCCCCTTCCTGAAGGGGCCAACATGGACAGAAACTCAAACCTGAGCCAAAGTCTGAACCTCGACCTGACTTCAGACGCATGAGATCTCAATTCAGCTCTGCAAAGTGTGCCTGCCATGTCCTTGCCCCGAAACCTAAGCCTAGCTTGTGTTCTCAGACTTCCGTCCTCACTCTCCTGGCCCATAAGCCCTCCAGTTTGGGAATTCCGAAGCCACAATGCAGCATGCTGCCTGCCCTCCAGAAGAAAAACTTTGCCCTATGCTGCTAATAAGAAACCCCAAATGATTTTCTAATGCATGCCACTCGATTGTAAAGCAATTATACAGCCCACCCTGTATACTAATGCCCTGTCTGGCAAAGCCTGAGACAAGACATCCCAAACGACACCCAGACAGCTGGCCCCAACCTGGACACATAGGACCCGCTATGGCTGTAGGTCGTCATCTCTTCCCAACCTCGGTTTTCAGGCTTCAGAACCTAGACCTTATCTCCAATCACTGCCCAGGGGTGAACGTGATGCAGAAATTAGAATTCCTCCTTCCCCATGGCCAGAAACCTTGTGGTTGGCATGTTGTCGAACGTTCAATGTGGGAAAACCTGCATTGTCCGAAAGGCCACGCCAGTGCTTGAGGGCCGCCTAGAGCACAGACATGCATTGTGACCTGCAGCGTGAGTCCCGTATTAAAGTAACGCCTCTCAGTGGCTGGACCAAGATCCTGCATATGGGGCTTGTCATATCCATAGGCCCCCAGGCTTAACCAGAGGGCGAGTATTCCAGTTGTCAGTACCCACTGCTATGCTCTAGAATCCCTCTACTGGGGGGACACATGAAGCAGAAAACAGGACACTTCCCTTCCCACAGAATGACCCCAAACTCTTGGGGGCTGGACAAACTACCAGAGAGGGAGACATCTACGACCCATGAGGCAACTCCTACATTAAACGGCCATTGTGGACAAAACATCCAGAGACAAAAGCCGGAGCGACTGCCTCCCTCTCACCCTTCTTTCATATCCAGAGGAACTCCACTCATGGACTGTAGATCAGGCCTGCCGTAACCTCGGCCCCAAACCTGAGCTGAGTTAGGGTTTTTGGATGTCTGTCTGCACAGCCATGGCCCACACAGCCTCCAGGCTGGGGTCTCTGGAGCCACACCACAGTACTGTGCCTGCTCTCTCCTAAGAAACTGCCCATTCCATTGGCCACAACTCTACAAAATAGTAGAAACCTCAAGGTCCCCAAAGACATCCCACTACCGCAAGCCGCACTGGACAAATAGGGGCATTATGACACAAGCTGAGCAACTACTACCTCCATGCAGACACACAGACAGATATCCGCAGAAAGAAGATTGAACCAGACAGGCCCCAAGGCCCTATTATGAACTCTTGCTTTGGTGTCCAGGTATCACTCCTCAGAGGCCTGGGTTCGAAGACCAGCATACGGGGCTTTCCTGAGGCACCAGACAGAAGACCTCTCATCTCACCATGGGAAGCTTCCTTGTTGGGGTTGTGTCAAGCCCTTCGGGTTGGAGAATCCTGCAGAGTCCCTTAGCTACTGCCACATTCCAAGGTCTCCATGGCCACCAACCCACATTATGACTCATCCTCAGGAGAGTCCATTTAAACTCAGCCTTCTGGGTAGCTCACCCAAGAGCCCGCAGATTGAGCGTGCCTTGTCTCGACCAGGCAATGGGAAGGTGAGTTGGCGTTTCTCGGCATCCATGCTTACGGCCCTGCTCTCGAGTCTTTCTGTATGGGGCATCCTGGAACCATCCAATAGTACTCGACTGTCCTGAAGAAGGAAACTTTGAAGTTTGGAGCAGCTCACAACTCCCAGCGTAGGGAAACCTCCCTGGCCTCATGACGCCCCCACCCCCTTCAGGAAGGGGCCGTCATGGACACAAACTGCAGCTTGAGGCAACATATGATACTCGCCCCGACCTCACCTGCAGGAGATCTCGATTCAGCCTCTGCAGAGTGGGCCTGCCATGCTCTTGGCCCCAAAACTCGTGCTAGCTTGTGTTTTCAGACTTCCTTCCTCACAATCCTGGCCACACCCCTCCAGTTTGGCAATTCTGGAGACACAATGCAGCACTCTGCCTGCCCTCCAGAAGAAAAATGTTGCCCTATAGGGCTAACCAGAAACGCCAAATGAGTAACAACCTGCATGCCACTCGACCATACCCCAATTATACAGTCTAGCCTGTGCACTAAAGCGCTGTCTGACACAGCCTGAGGGCAGACCTCCAGTCCAACACCCAGACAGCTGGCCGTACACAGAGCATATCACACCCACAATGGCTTTAGGCCATCATCTCTACCCAACCTCAGTTTTCACCTTCAGAACCTAGACCTTATCTCCACTCACTGCTCAGGAGTGAACGTGATGCAAGAATCAGAACTTCTCCTTCGCTTTGGCAAGAAACCTAGTGGTTGGCATGTTGTCCCATGTTCATTGTAGGAGAAAGCAGCATGGACTATGAGGTCCCACCTATCCCTGAGGGCCACAATGTGCACAAACACACATTGTGACCCTCAGCGTGAGCCCTATGCTCATGTAAAGCCTCTTAGTGACTGGAACAACAGCCCACATATGGGGCTTACCAGGCCCCTTGTCCCCCAATCTCAACCAGAGTTCGAGATGTCTAGTCACCCCTACTCAGGGCTCTACTCTGGAATCCCTCTTTGGTGGGACACCTGAGGTAAAAAAAAAAAAAAAATACAGAAAGGACTCTTCCGATCCACAGAATGATCCCAACCACTTGGAATCAGGCCAAATCATCAGAGAAAGAATTGTCCATGGCCCTTGAGGACACCCCGACATTCCGCGGCCACCCTTGACACAAAATCCAGAGACAAAAGCCTGAGCAAGCGCCACATACTCGCCCTTTGTTCATAGCCCGGAAAATTCTCACGGTCTGTAGATCGAGCCTTCATACATACATCCCCAAACCTAAGCTGAGTTTGTGTTTTCAGACTTCTGTCCCCACAGTCCTGGCCCACACACCATCCAAATTGGGGCCCCTGAAGCCACACCTCAGGACTGTGGCTTCCCTCTCCAGGGGAATTCTGCCATTTCCATTGGCCACAACCCTAAAGATTAGGAGTAGCCTCCAATCTCCCCGAGGCCATCCGAATAGTGTTGGCTGCCCAGGACAAACAGGGATGATCTCTCACAAGTGAGGAAACTACCTCCACTCAGACCCAGAGACAGATATCCCCAGAGAATAAGATTGAACTGGAAAGGCACTTAGGCCCTAATCAGATCCATTGCTTTTGATTCCAGTCATCTCTCCTCAGAGGCCTGGTTTCCAATACCAGCATATGGGAGATTCCTTAGGCACTCATCAAAACAATTCTCTTCTCTACATAGGAAACATACTCTTTAGAGCTCCATCAAAACCTCCGGTTATGAACATCCCTCAAGGCCCCGGATCAAGCATCCCATTCCAAGGTCTACATGGACAAAAATGCACATTATGACCCATCCTCAACTCACCCATTTCAACACACCCGCCTCGGTTGCTCCCCTAGATCCAGCAGATCGAACTTGCCTTGGCTCTATGAGACACCTGGAATGGGAGGCAGGCTGCCCAGGCATCCATCCTTAGAACCCTGCTCTGGATAACTTCCTTATGAGATGTCCTGGAGCCATCCAACAGGTCTCACCTGTCCCACAGAAGGAATCATTGCGGTTTGGACCATCTCACAATTCCCATCGTGGGAAAACCTCCATGTCCTCGTGACACCCTCCCCTTCATGAAGGGGCCGTCATGGACAGAAACTCCGACCTAAGCCAACTTCTGATCCTAGCTCTGTCTTCAGGTATACGGGATCTCGAATCATCTCTGCAGAGGGTGCCTGCCGTCCCCTCACCCCGAAATCTAAGTCTGGCTTGTGTTCTCAGAATTTTTTCCTCACACTCCTGGCCCACAAGCCTTCCAGTTTGGGAATTCTGGAGCCACTATGTGGCACTGTGTCTTCCCTCCAGAAGAAAAACGTTGCCCTTTGGGGCTACCCAGTAACCACAAATGAGTACCATCCTGCATGAAACTCGACTGCACCCCAATGATACAGTCTAGCCTGGGCATTAATTCCCTGTCTGCCACAGCCTGAGCCTGCACCTCCCAACCCACACTCAACAGCTGGCCGAACACTGAGCACATCAGACACACCATGGCCTTAGGTCTTCATCTCTTCCCAACCTCAGTTTTCAGGCTTCAGAACCTAGACCTTAAATCCAATCACAGTCCAGGAGTGAAAGAGTTGCAGAAAATAGAACTCCTTCTTCCCCATGGCCAGAAAACTTTTGGTTGCCATATTGTGCAACGTTCAGTGTAGGAGAAACCAGCATGGTACATTAGGCCACGCCCTGACTTGAGGGGCTCCTTGGGCACAAAAACGCATTGTGAAACTCAGTGCGAGACCTATCCTCAAGGAAGGCCTCTCAGTGTCTGGACCAAGAGCCCACATATGGGGCTTGCCATGTTCTTAGGTCCCAATGTTAACCAGAGATCTGGTTGTCCAGTTGCCCCCACCCACGACTCTGCTCTGGAATCCCTCTTTTGGTGGTCCACCTGAGGTAAAAAAAAAAAAAAATAAATGAATAAAAATAAACAAAAAAAAAAAAACAGAAAGGCCTCCTTCCTTACGACAGAATGACCCCAAACTCTTGGGATCTGGTCAAATCCACAGAAAGGGAGCCTCATCGATGGCCCATGAGGACACCCCGTCATTCCATGGCAATCGGTGACACATTTCCAGAAAAAAAAAAAAAAAAAAAAAAGCATGAGCAAGCACCTCACATTCGCCCTTTGTTCATATGCCGAAGAGTTCTCCTCACGTTCTATAGATCGGGCCGGCCATACCTACATCCCCCAACCTAAGTGGAGTTTGTGTTTTCAGACTTTTGACCAAATAGCCCTGGACCACACACGCTCCACACTTGGGTCCCTGGAGCCACACCTCAGGCCTGTGCTTCCCTTTCAAGGGAATTCTTCCCATTCCATTGGCCACAACCTTGCAAATGAGGAAAAACCTCCAAAGTCACCGAGGCCATCCCAATAGTGTAGGCCGCCCAGGACAAACAGGGGTGATCTCAAACCAGCTGAGCAACTACCTCCACTCAGACAACAGATGTCCCCAGAGAAGAATATTGAACCGGACAGGACCCTAGGCCCAAATCAGATCCATTGCTTTGGTTTCCAGGCATCTCTCCTCAGAGGCCTCGTTTCCAATACCAGCATATGGTGGTTTCCTGAGGCACCAATAAGAACAAATCTCGTCTCCCCATGGAAAACTTGCTCATTGGAGCTTTGTCATAACCTCTGGTTAGGAGAATCCTTCAGGGCCCTGGTGCCACTGCCCCATACCAAGGTCTCCATGGCTCAATCCAACATTAAGACCATCCTCAGGAAAGTCCATTTCAACTCAGCCCCCTCTGTTGCTACCCCAAGCCAGCAGATCAAACGTTTCTTGTTGCTAGGAGACAATTGGAATGTGAGGCTGGCTGCCCAGGCATCCATACTTAGAACGCTGTTCTGGAAAAATACCTTATAAGACGTCCTGGAGCCATCCAACAAATCTTAATTGTCCCACAGAAGGAATCCTTGCGGTTTGGAGCATCTCACAACTCCAATAGTGCGAAAACCCCCATGGCCTCATAATGCACCCCCTTCCTGAAGGGGCCAACATGGACAGAAACTCAAACCTGAGCCAAAGTCTGAACCTCGACCTGACTTCAGATGCATGAGATCTCAATTCAGCTCTGCAAAGTGTGCCTGCCATGTCCTTGCCCCGAAACCTAAGCCTAGCTTGTGTTCTCAGACTTCCGTCCTCACTCTCCTGGCCCATAAGCCCTCCAGTTTGGGAATTCCGAAGCCACAATGCAGCATGCTGCCTGCCCTCCAGAAGAAAAACTTTGCCCTATGCTGCTAATAAGAAACCCCAAATGATTTTCTAATGCATGCCACTCGATTGTAAAGCAATTATACAGCCCACCCTGTATACTAATGCCCTGTCTGGCACAGCCTGAGACAAGACATCCCAAACGACACCCAGACAGCTGGCCCCAACCTGGACACATAGGACCCGCTATGGCTGTAGGTCGTCATCTCTTCCCAACCTCGGTTTTCAGGCTTCAGAACCTAGACCTTATCTCCAAACACTGCCCAGGGGTGAACGTGATGCAGAAATTAGAATTCCTCCTTCCCCATGGCCAGAAACCTTGTGGTTGGCATGTTGTCGAACGTTCAATGTGGGAAAACCTGCATTGTCCGAAAGGCCACGCCAGTGCTTGAGGGCCGCCTAGAGCACAGACATGCATTGTGACCTGCAGCGTGAGTCCCGTATTAAAGTAACGCCTCTCAGTGGCTGGACCAAGATCCTGCATATGGGGCTTGTCATATCCATAGGCCCCCAGGCTTAACCAGAGGGCGAGTATTCCAGTTGTCAGTACCCACTGCTATGCTCTAGAATCCCTCTACTGGGGGGACACATGAAGCAGAAAACAGGACACTTCCCTTCCCACAGAATGACCCCAAACTCTTGGGGGCTGTACAAACTACCAGAGAGGGAGACTTCTACGACCCATGAGGCAACTCCTACATTAAACGGCCATTGTGGACAAAACATCCAGAGACAAAAGCCGGAGCGACTGCCTCCCTCTCACCCTTCTTTCATATCCAGAGGAACTCCACTCATGGACTGTAGATCAGGCCTGCCGTAACCTCGGCCCCAAACCTGAGCTGAGTTAGGGTTTTTGGATGTCTGTCTGCACAGCCATGGCCCACACAGCCTCCAGGCTGGGGTCTCTGGAGCCACACCACAGTACTGTGCCTGCTCTCTCCTAAGAAACTGCCCATTCCATTGGCCACAACTCTACAAAATAGTAGAAACCTCAAGGTCCCCAAAGACATCCCACTACCGCAAGCCGCACTGGACAAATAGGGGCATTATGACACAAGCTGAGCAACTACTACCTCCATGCAGACACACAGACAGATATCCGCAGAAAGAAGATTGAACCAGACAGGCCCCAAGGCCCTATTATGAACTCTTGCTTTGGTGTCCAGGTATCACTCCTCAGAGGCCTGGGTTCGAAGACCAGCATACGGGGCTTTCCTGAGGCACCAGACAGAAGACCTCTCATCTCACCATGGGAAGCTTCCTTGTTGGGGTTGTGTCAAGCCCTTCGGGTTGGAGAATCCTGCAGAGTCCCTTAGCTACTGCCACATTCCAAGGTCTCCATGGCCACCAACCCACATTATGACTCATCCTCAGGAGAGTCCATTTAAACTCAGCCTTCTGGGTAGCTCACCCAAGAGCCCGCAGATTGAGCGTGCCTTGTCTCGACCAGGCAATGGGAAGGTGAGTTGGCGTTTCTCGGCATCCATGCTTACGGCCCTGCTCTCGAGTCTTTCTGTATGGGGCATCCTGGAACCATCCAATAGTACTCGACTGTCCTGAAGAAGGAAACTTTGAAGTTTGGAGCAGCTCACAACTCCCAGCGTAGGGAAACCTCCCTGGCCTCATGACGCCCCCACCCCCTTCAGGAAGGGGCCGTCATGGACACAAACTGCAGCTTGAGGCAACATATGATACTCGCCCCGACCTCACCTGCAGGAGATCTCGATTCAGCCTCTGCAGAGTGGGCCTGCCATGCTCTTGGCCCCAAAACTCGTGCTAGCTTGTGTTTTCAGACTTCCTTCCTCACAATCCTGGCCACACCCCTCCAGTTTGGCAATTCTGGAGACACAATGCAGCACTCTGCCTGCCCTCCAGAAGAAAAATGTTGCCCTATAGGGCTAACCAGAAACGCCAAATGAGTAACAACCTGCATGCCACTCGACCATACCCCAATTATACAGTCTAGCCTGTGCACTAAAGCGCTATCTGACACAGCCTGAGGGCAGACCTCCAGTCCAACACCCAGACAGCTGGCCGTACACAGAGCATATCACACCCACAATGGCTTTAGGCCATCATCTCTACCCAACCTCAGTTTTCACCTTCAGAACCTAGACCTTATCTCCACTCACTGCTCAGGAGTGAACGTGATGCAAGAATCAGAACTTCTCCTTCGCTTTGGCAAGAAACCTAGTGGTTGGCATGTTGTCCCATGTTCATTGTAGGAGAAAGCAGCATGGACTATGAGGTCCCACCTATCCCTGAGGGCCACAATGTGCACAAACACACATTGTGACCCTCAGCGTGAGCCCTATGCTCATGTAAAGCCTCTTAGTGACTGGAACATATTGTGCAACGTTCAGTGTAGGAGAAACCAGCATGGTACATTAGGCCACGCCCTGACTTGAGGGGCTCCTTGGGCACAAAAACGCATTGTGAAACTCAGTGCGAGACCTATCCTCAAGGAAGGCCTCTCAGTGTCTGGACCAAGAGCCCACATATGGGGCTTGCCATGTTCTTAGGTCCCAATGTTAACCAGAGATCTGGTTGTCCAGTTGCCCCCACCCACGACTCTGCTCTGGAATCCCTCTTTTGGTGGTCCACCTGAGGTAAAAAAAAAAAAAAATAAATGAATAAAAATAAACAAAAAAAAAAAACAGAAAGGCCTCCTCCCTTACGACAGAATGACCCCAAACTCTTGGGATCTGGTCAAATCCCCAGAAAGGGAGCCTCATCGATGGCCCATGAGGACACCCCGTCATTCCATGGCAATCGGTGACACATTTCCAGAAAAAAAAAAAAAAAAAAAAAAAAGCATGAGCAAGCACCTCACATTCGCCCTTTGTTCATATGCCGAAGAGTTCTCCTCACGTTCTATAGATCGGGCCGGCCATACCTACATCCCCCAACCTAAGTGGAGTTTGTGTTTTCAGACTTTTGACCAAATAGCCCTGGACCACACACGCTCCACACTTGGGTCCCTGGAGCCACACCTCAGGCCTGTGCTTCCCTTTCAAGGGAATTCTTCCCATTCCATTGGCCACAACCTTGCAAATGAGGAAAAACCTCCAAAGTCACCGAGGCCATCCCAATAGTGTAGGCCGCCCAGGACAAACAGGGGTGATCTCAAACCAGCTGAGCAACTACCTCCACTCAGACAACAGATGTCCCCAGAGAAGAATATTGAACCGGACAGGACCCTAGGCCCAAATCAGATCCATTGCTTTGGTTTCCAGGCATCTCTCCTCAGAGGCCTCGTTTCCAATACCAGCATATGGTGGTTTCCTGAGGCACCAATAAGAACAAATCTCGTCTCCCCATGGATAACTTGCTCATTGGAGCTTTGTCATAACCTCTGGTTAGGAGAATCCTTCAGGGCCCTGGTGCCACTGCCCCATACCAAGGTCTCCATGGCTCAATCCAACATTAAGACCATCCTCAGGAAAGTCCATTTCAACTCAGCCCCCTCTGTTGCTACCCCAAGCCAGCAGATCAAACGTTTCTTGTTGCTAGGAGACAATTGGAATGTGAGGCTGGCTGCCCAGGCATCCATACTTAGAACGCTGTTCTGGAAAAATACCTTATAAGACGTCCTGGAGCCATCCAACAAATCTTAATTGTCCCACAGAAGGAATCCTTGCAGTTTGGAGCATCTCACAACTCCAATAGTGCGAAAACCCCCATGGCCTCATAATGCCCCCCCTTCCTGAAGGGGCCAACATGGACAGAAACTCAGACCTGAGCCAAAGTCTGAACCTCGACCTGACTTCAGACGCATGAGATCTCAATTCAGCTCTGCAAAGTGTGCCTGCCATGTCCTTGCCCCGAAACCTAAGCCTAGCTTGTGTTCTCAGACTTCCGTCCTCACTCTCCTGGCCCATAAGCCCTCCAGTTTGGGAATTTTTGTTTTTGTTTTTGTTTGTAGGGTTTGGTGTCATTCTGTCGGAAGGGAGGAGGCCTTTCTGGATTTTTTGTTTATTTTTATTATTATTTTTTTTTTTTACCTCAGGTGGACCACCAAAAGAGGGATTCCAGAGCAGCGTCGTGGGTGGGGGCAACTGGACAACCAGACCTCTGGTTAACATTGGGACCTAAGAACATGGCAAGCCCCATATGTGGGCTCTTGGTCCAGACACTGAGAGGCCTTCCTTGAGGATAGGTCTCACACTGAGTTTCACAATGTGTTTTTGAGCCCAAGGAGCCCCTCAAGGAAGGGCATGGCCTAATGTACCATGCTGGTTTCTCCTACACTGAACATTGCACAATATGGCAACCACAAGTTTTCTGGCCATGGGGAAGAAGGAGTTCTAATTTCTGCAACACTTTCACTCCTGGACTATGATTGGATTTAAGGTCTAGGTTCTGAAGCCTGAAAACCGAGGTTGGGAAGAGATGACGACCTACAGCAATAGCGGGTCCTATGTGTCCACGTTGGGGCCAGCTGTCTGGGTGTCGTTTGGGATGTCTTGTCTCAGGCTGTGCCAGACAGGGCATTAGTATACAGGGTAGGCTGTATAATTGCTTTACCATCGAGTGACATGCATTAGAAAATCATTTGGGGTTTCTTATTAGCAGCATAGGGCAAAGTTTTTCTTCTTGAGGGCAGGCAGAGTGCTGCATTGTGGCTTCGGAATTCCCACCTGGAGGGCTTTTGGGCCAGGAGAGTGAGGACGGAAGCTGAGAACACAAGCTAGGCTTAGGTTTCGGGGCAAGGGTATGGCAGGCACACTCTGCAGAGCTGAATTGAGATCTCATGCATCTGAAGTTAGGTCGAGGATCAGACTTTGGCTCAGGTTTGAGTTTCTTTCCATTTTGGCCCCTTCAAGAAGAGGGGGGATTATGAGGCCATGGGGGTTTTGCCACTATTGGAGTTGTGAGATGCTCCAAACCGCAAGGATTCCTTCTGTGGGACAATTAAGATTTGTTGGATGGCTCCAGGACGTCTTATAAGGTATTTTTCCAGAACAGGGTTCTACGTATGGATGCCTGGGCAGCAGCCTCACATTCCAATTGTCTCCTAGCAACAAGAAACGTTTGATCTGCTGGCTTGGGGTAGCAACAGAGGGGGCTGAGTTGAATGGACTTTCCTGAGGTTGGTCTTAATGTTGGATTGAGCCATGGAGACCTTGGTATGGGGCAGTGGCACCAGGGCCCTGAAGGATTCTCCTAACCAGAGGTTATGACAAAGCTCCAATGAGCAAGTTTTCCATGGGGAGACGAGATTTGTTCTTATTGGTGCCTCAGGAAACCACCATATGCTGGTATTGGAAACGAGGCCTCTGAGGAGAGATGCCTGGAAACCAAAGCAATGGATCTGATTAGGGCCAACGGGACTGTCCGGTTCAATATTTTTCTCTGGGGACATCTGTTGTCTGAGTGGAGGTAGTTGCTCAGCTGGTTTGAGATCACCCCTGTTTGTCATGGGCGGCCTACACTATTGGGATGGCCTCGGTGACTTTGGAGGCTTTTCCTAATTTGCAAGGTTGTGGCCAATGGAATGGGAAGAATTCCCTTGAAAGTGAAGCACAGTCCTGAGGTGTGGCTCCAGGGACCCAAGTGTGGAGCGTGTGTGGTCCAGGGCTATTTGGCCAAAAGTCTGAAAACACAAACTCCACTTAGGTTGTGGGATTTAGGTATGGCCGGCCCGATCCATAGACCGTGAGGAGACCTCTTCGGGATATGAACAAAGGGCGAATGTGATGTGCATGCTCATGGTTTTTTTTTTTTTTTTTTCTGGAAATGTGTCACCGATTGCCATGGAATGTCGGGGTGTCCTCATGGGCCATCGATGAGGCTCCCTTTCTGGGGATTTGACCCGATCCCAAGAGATTGGGGTCATTCTATGGGAAGGGAGGAGGCCTTTCTGGTTTTTTTTTTTTTTTTTTTTTTTTTTTTTTTTTTTTTTTTTTTTTACCTCAGGTGGACCACCAAAAGAGGGATTCCAGAGCAGAGTCATGGGTGGGGGCAACTGGACAACCAGACCTCTGGTTAACATTGGGAACTAAGAACATGGCAAGCCCCATATGTGGGCTCTTGGTCCAGACACTGAGAGGCCTTCCTTGAGGATAGGTCTCACACTGAGTTTCACAATGTGTTTTTGTGCTCAAGGAGCCCCTCAAGTCAGGGCGTGGCCTAATGTACCATGCTGGTTTCTCCTACACTGAACGTTGCACAATGGCAACCACAAGTTCTCTGGCCATGGGGAAGAAGGAGTTCTAATTTCTGCAACACTTTCACTCCTGGACTATGATTGGATTTAAGGTCTAGGTTCTGAAGCCTGAAAACTGAGGTTGGGAAGAGATGAAGACCTAAGGCCATGGTGTGTCTGATGTGCTCAGTGTTCGGCCAGCTGTTGAGTGTGGGTTGGGAGGTGCAGGCTCAGGCTGTGGCAGACAGGGAATTAGTGCCCAGGCTAGACTGTATCATTGGGGTGCAGTCGAGTTTCGTGCAGGATGGTACTCATTTGTGGTTACTGGGTAGCCCCAGAGGGCAACGTTTTTCTTCTGGAGGGAAGACACAGTGCCACATAGTGGCTCCAGAATTCCCAAACTGGAAGGCTTGTGGGCCAGGAGTGTGAGGAAAAAATTCTGAGAACACAAGCCAGACTTAGATTTCGGGGTGAAGGGACGGCAGGCACCCTCTGCAGAGATGATTCGAGATCCCGTATACCTGAAGACAGAGCTAGGATCAGACGTTGGCTTAGTTCAGAGTTTCTGTCCATAACGGCCCCTTCATGAAGAAGAGGGTCTCACGAGGACATGGAGGTTTTCCCACGATTTGAATTGTGAGATGCTCCAAACCGCAATGATTCCTTCTTTGGGACAGGTGAGACCGGTGGATGGCTCCAGGACATCCCATAAGGAAGTTATCCATAGCAGGGTTCTAAGGATGGATGCCTGGGCAGCCTGCCTCCCATTCCAGGTGTCTCATAGAGCCAAGGCAAGTTCGATCTGCCTGATCTAGTGGAGCAACCGAATCGGGTGTGTTGAAATGGGTGAGTTGAGGATGGGTCATAATGTGCTTTTATGTCCATGGAGACCTTGGAATGGGGTCTGATCCGGGTCCTTGAGGGATGTTCATAACCGGAGGTTTTGATGGAGCTCTAAAGAGTATGTTTCCTATGTAGAGAAGAGAATTGTTTTGATGAGTGCCTAAGGAATCTCCCATATGCTGGTATTGGAAAACAGGCCTCTGAGGAGAGATGACTGGAAACAAAAGCAATGGATATGATTAGAGCCTAGGTGCCTGTCCGGTTCAATCTCTTTGCTGGGGATACGTGTCTAAGTATCTGAGGTGAGGTAGTTGCTCAGATTGTGTCAGATCGCCCCTGTTTGTCCTGGGCGACCTATAATATTGGAATGGCCTCGGGACTTTTGAGTTTCTCCTAATCTATAGGGTTGTGGTCAATGGAATGGGCAGAAATCCCCTGGAGAGGGCAGGCAAAGTTCTGAGTTTGGCTCTAGGGGCCCAACCTTGAGGGTGTGTGGGCCAGGCCTGTGGAGCAAAAATCTGAAAACACAAACTCCGCTTAGGATTGGGGACATAGTTATGGCACGCCCAATCTACAGACCGTGATAACACTTCAGGATATGAAAAAGTGTGAGTTTGAGGTGCTTGCTCAGATTTTGTCTCTGGATTTGTGTCAACAATGTGGGTGGAATGCTGGCGTGGCCTCATGGGTTGTGGACGGCTTTCCTTCTCTGAGGATTTGACCCATCCCAAGAGTTTGTGTATGTTCTGTTGGATGGGAGGAGTCCTTTCTGTTTTTTATTTTATTTTATTTTATTTTTTGTACCTCATGTGTCCCAATAAAGGAGGGATTCCAGAGCAGAGTCCTCGGGAGGGATAACTGGACAACCTCACCTCTGTTTTAGTTTGGGGGCCTAGGGGCATGGCAAGTCCAATATGTGGGCTCTTGATTCAGACACTGAGAGGCCTTCCTTGAGGACAGGGCTCATGCTGAGGGTCACAATGCCTATTTGTGCCAACAAGGCCCTCAAGCATGGGAAGGGCCTCATGGGCCACGCTGGATTCTCCGACACTGAACGTTGGAGGATATGCCAACCACAAAGTTTCTGGCCATGGCGAAGGAAGAGTTTTGACTTCTGCATCACGTTAACCCCTGGACAGTGATTGGAGTTTAGGTCTAGGTTCTGAAACCCGAAAACCGAGGTTGTGTAGAGATGAAGACCTAGGACCTGTTGGGTCCAATGAGCTCAGTGTGCGGCCAGCTGTTGAGCGTAGGTCTGGAGGTGTGGGCTCATGCTGTGTCAGACAAGGCATTAGACAGGGTAGTCTGAATATTTGGGGTGCAGTCGAGTGGCGTTCAATTGATCCTCATTCGGGTCTCTAGGTAGTTCCATAAGGCAATGTTTTTTCTCTGAAAGGGCAGGCAGAGTGCTGCATTGTGGCCCCAGTATTGCCAAACTGTAGGGCTTTTGGTCCAGCGGTGTGAGGACTGTAGTCTGAGAATACAAGCTAGGCTAAGTTTTTGGGGTGAGGGCACAGAAGGCACACTCTGCAGAGCTGAATCATGATCTCATGCACCTGAAGTCAGGGCGAATATCAGACGTTTGCTCAGGTTGGAGCTTAGGTTTGGGGACATAGGTATGGCAGGCCCGATCTACAGACCTTGAGAATTTTGGGGGCTCTGAACAAAGGGCAAGTGTGTGGCGCTTTTTCAGGTTTTTGTCTCCAGATTTTGTGTCAATGGTGGCCGTGGAATGTCAGGCTGGCCTCATCGACCATGGACCAGTATTTCTCTCTGTGGATTTGGCCAAATTCCAAGTGTTTGGGGTCATTCTTTGGATGGTAGGAGTCCTTACTTTTTTTTTTCTTTATCTTGTTTTTTTTTTTTTTTTAACCTTATGTGTCCCACCAAAGAGGGATTCCAGAAAAGAGCTCTGAATAAGGTTGACTAGACTTCTCAAGCTCTGGCTAGGATTGGGGGAGTAGGGGCATGGCAAGTCCCATATGCAGGCTCTTGGTCCAGCCCCGGAGAGGCTTTACTTGAGGCCAGGGTTCATGCTTAGGGTCCTAATGTGTGTTTGTGCCCATCGCAGCCCTCAAGCATGTCTGAGGCCTCATGGGCCATGCTGGGTTCTCATATACTGAACGTTGGACAACATGCCAACCACAAGGTTTCTGGTCATGGGGAAGGTGAAGTTCTGATTTCTGCATCACGTACATCACTTAGTTGTGAGTGGAGATAATGTCTAGGTTCTGAAGCCTGAAGACCAAGGTTGGGAAGAGATGATGACCAAAGGCCATGGCATGTTCGATGTGTTCAGTGTGAGGCCAGGTGTCTGGGTGTCGGTCACGAGGTCTGGGATCAGGCTGTGTCAGACAGGGCATTAGTGCCCAGGCTAGACTGTATAATTGGGGTACAGTCTAGAGAATTGCAGGTTGATCCTCATTTGATGTTTCTGGGTAGACCCCTAGGGCAAAGTCTCTCTTCTGGAGGGCAGGCAGAGTGCTGCATTTTGTCTCCAGAATTCCCAAAGTGGAAGGCTTGTGGGCCAGGAGTGTGAGGACGGAAGTCTGAGAACGTGAGCTGGCTTAGGTTTTGGGGGGAGGACAAGGCAGGCACACTCTGCAGAGCTGAATTGAGATCTCATGCATCTGAAGTCAGGGCGAGGATCAGACGGGAGTTTCTGTCCATGATGTCCTCTACCTGAAGGTGGAGGCATCATGAGGCCATGGAGGTTTTCCCACGGTGCGAGTGTGTGATGCTGCAAACCACAAGGATTCCTTCTGCAGGACAGTTGAGACCTGTTGAATGGATCAAGGACACCCCATTAGGAATTTCTCCAGAGCAGAGTTCTAACAACGGATACCTGGGCAACGAACTCGCATTCCAATTGTCTCCTAGTGACAAAGCAGGTTTGATCTGCTGGCACTGGGTGAGCAACCGCCAGGTTTGAGTTGAAATGGACTCTCCTGAGGATGGGTCATAATGTGGGATTGTGTCCATTGAGACATTGGAATGGGGCGGTGGCTCCAGTGACGTGAAATTTTCTCCTAACTGGAGGTTTTGACACAGTTCCATATAGCATGATTCCCATGTGGCATGCGATTTGTTCTGATTGGTAGCTCCAGAAACCCCCATGTGCTGGTATTGGAATCCAGGCCTCTGAGGAGAGATACGTGAAAACAAAAGCAATGGATCCGTTTAGGGCCTAGGTGCCTGTCCTGTTCAATCTTCTTTTCTATGGATATCTATCTACAGGTCTGATTGGAGGTAGTGGCTCAGCTTGTGGCAGATGGTCCCTGTTTGTCCCGGACATCCTACAATATTGGGGTGGCCTCGGGGACTTCGGATGTTTCTCCTAATCTGTCAGGTTGTGCCAAAGGAATGAGCAGAATTCCCATGGAGAGGGCAGGCACAGTCCTGAGGTGTGGCTCCATGGGGCCAAGCCTTGAGGGTGTGTGGGCCAGGACAATGGAGACAGAAGTCTGAAAACACAAACGTGGCTTAGGTTTGGGGACATAGGTATGGCAGGCCCGATCTACAGACCGTGAGAATTTTTCAGGCTTTGAACAAAGGGCGAGTGTGTGGCGCTTTTTCAGGCTTTTGTCTCCGGATTTTGTGTCAATGGTGGCCGTGGAATGTCAGGATGGCCTCATCAGCCATGGACGAGTATTTCTCTCTGTGAATTTGGCCCAATTCCAAGTGTTTGCGGTCATTCTTTGGACGGTAGGAGTCCTTTCTCTATTTTTTTTTTAACCTCATGTGTCCCACCAAGGAGGGATTCTAGAGAAGAGATCTGAGTAGGGGTGACTAGACTTCTCAAGCACTGGTTAAAGCTTGGGGAGTAGGGGCATGGTAATTTCCATATGTGGGCTCTTGGTCCATCCCCGGAGAGGCTTTACTTGAGGCCAGGGATCATGCTTAGGATCCTAATGTGTGTTTGTGCCCATAACAGCCCTCAAGCATGTCTGGGGCCTCATGGGCCATGCTGGTTTCTCCTACACTGCACGTTGGACAACATGCCAACCACAGGGTTTCTGGTCATGGGGAAGGAGGAGTTCTGATTTCTGCATCACGTACACGGCATGGCAGTGAGTAGAGATAAGGCCTAGATTCTGAAGCCTGATAACCGAGGTTGGTAAGAGATGACGAACTAAGGCCATGGTGGGTCCGATGCACTTAGTGTGCGGCCAGATGTCTGTGTCCATCATGAGGTCTGGGCTCAGGCTGTGTCAGGCAGGGCATTAGTCCCCAGGCTAGACTGTATAATTGGGGTACAGTCGAGTGATGTGAAGGTTGGTCCTCATTTGGGGTTTCTGGTTGGCCCCATAGGGCAAAGATTTTCTTCTGGAGGGCAGGCAGAGTGCTGCATTCTGGCTCCAGAATTGCCAACTTCAGGGCTTGTGGGCCAGGTGTTTTAGGACAGAAGTCTGAGAACACAAGTTCAGCTTTGAATTCGCAGCGGTGACATGGCAGGCACACTCTACAGACCTGAAATGAGATCTCGTGCATCTGAAGTCAGGGCGAGGATCAGATGTTAGCTTAGGTTGGAGTTTCTGTACATGATGTCCCCTTCATGAAGGTGGGGGGGGCATCAGGAAACCATGGAAGATTTCCAACTTTGTGAGTGTGTGATGCTCCAATCCACAAGGATTCCGTCAGCGGGACAGTCACGATCTTTTGGATGGATCAAGGACGTCCCATAAGAAATGCTCCAAAGCACAGTTCTAATGATGGATGCCTGGGCAGTCCAACTTGCATTCCAGTTCTGTCCTAGTGAAAAGGAGGATTTGATCTGCTGTCACTGGGGGAACAACCGAGGGGGCTGAATTGAAATGGAATCTCATGAGGATCAGTCGATGTGGATTTGTGTCCATGGATCCCTTGGAATGGTGCAGTGGCTCTGTTGCCCTGAAGAATTCTCCTAACCTGAGGTTTTGATGCAGCTCCAAAGAGCAAGTTTCCCATGTAGAGACGAGATTTGTTCTGAAAACCCCACAACCTGGTATTGGAAACCAAGCATCTGGGGAACAATGCCTGGAATCCAAAGCAATGGATCTGATTACGGTCTAGGGGCCTGTCCTTTTCAATATTCTCCTCTGAGTGTCTCTGTCTAAGATTCAGAATGGAGGTCACTGCTCCGCTTGTGTCAGATCACCCATGTTTGTTGGGGGAGGCCAACACTATTGGGCTGGTCTTGGGAATTGGAGGTTTCTCCTAATCTGTAAGGTTGTGGCAAATGAAACGGGCAGAGTTCCCTTGGAGAGCACTGGCACAGTCCTTAGGTGTGACACCACCTTTCTGGGTGTCATCCAGGAGGTCCAGGCTCAGGCTGTGTCAGACAGGGCATTAGTGCCAAGCTTAGACTGTATAATTGGAGTAAAGTTGAGTGGCATGCAGGTTGATCCTCATTTGGCGTTTCTGGGTAGCCCCAGGGGCAACGTTTTTCTTCTGGAGGGAAGGAAGAGTGCTGCATTGTGGCGACGGAATTCTCACACTGGAGGGCTTGTGGGCCAGAATTGTGAGGAAGGAAGTGAGAGAACACAAGCTAGGCTTAGGTTTTGGGTCAAGATCATGGCAGGCACACTCTGTAGAGCTAAATCTAAATCTCATGCATCTGAAGTCAGGGCGAGGATCAGACGTAGGCTCAGGTTGAAGTTTCTGTTCAGGATGGCCCCTTCATGATGGTGGGGGGCATCATGGGGCTATGGAGACTTTCCCACGATTGGCATTGTAAGTTGCTCCAATCGGCAAGGATTCCTTCTACGGGACAGTCGAGACCGGTCAGATTGCTCCAGGACGTCCCATGCGGAACCACGGCAGTGCAGGGTTCTAAGGATGGATTCCTGGAGTGCCCGCCTCACATTCCTATTGTCTCCTAGTGACAAGGCAGGTTCGATCTGCTTCTTTTGGGGAGCAACCAAAGGGGATGTGTTGAAATGGACTCGCCTGCGGATGGGTCATAATGCGGGTTTGTGTCCATGGAGACCTTTGAATGGGGTGTTGGCTGCTGGGACCTGAAGGTTTCCCTTAACTGGAGGTTGTGACACAGCTCCAAAATGCATGTTTCCCATGTGGAAATGAGATTTATTCAGACTGGTACCTCTTGAAGAACACATATGCTGGTATTGGAAACCAGGCCTCTGAGGAGAGATGCCTGGAATCAAAAGCAATGGATCTGATTAGGGCCTAGGTGCCTGTCCGGTTCAATCTTCTTCTCTGGGGTTATCTGTCTATGGATCTGAGTTGAGGTAGTTGCTCATCTTGGGACAGATCACCCTGTTTGCCCTGAGTGGCCAACACTATTGGGAAGGCCTCAGGGACGTTGGAGTGTTCTCCTAATCTTTAGGGTTGTGGCCAATGGAATGGGCAGAATTTACTTGGAGAAGGCAGGCACAGTCCTGAGGCATGGCTCCAGGGGCCCCAGCCTGGAGGGTGTGTGGGCCAGGACAGTGGGGACAGAAACCTGAAAACCCAAACTCAGCTTAGATTTGGGGACGTAGGTATGACATGCCTGATCTATAGACCGTGAGAAGAATTTATCAGGCTATGAACAAAGGGCAAGTATGAGGCATATCTCCAGGCTTTTGTCTCTAGATTTTGTGTCAATGGTGGCCATGGAATGACGGGATGGCCTCTTTGGCCATGGATGATTCTTTCTCTTTTAAGATTTGGTCAGATCCCAAGTTTTGGGGCTCATTCAGGGGATGGAGGAGACCCTTCGATATTTTTTTCCTCAGGGGTTCCAGAGCAGAGACCTGAATAGGGGTGACTAGACCTCTCAACCTCTCATTAATATTGGGGGACTAGGGATGGCAATGCGGGTTCTTGGTCCAGCCCCTGAGAGGATTTACTTGAGGACAGGGCTCACACTGAGGGTCCCAATGTGTTTGTGCCCATTGCGGTTCTCAAGCATGGGCGGGGACTCATGGGCTACACTGGATTCTCCTACACTGAACGTTGGAAAACATGCCAACCACAAGGTTTCTTGCCTTGAGGAAGAAGGAGTTTCATTTCTGCATCACGTTCACCCCTGGGTAGTGAGTATATATAAGGTCTAGGTTCTGAAACCTGAAAACCAAGGTTGGGAAGAGATGATGACCTAAAGCCATGGAGGGTCTGATGTGCTCAGTGTACAGCCAGCTGTCTGGGTGTCGGTTGGGAATTCAGACCTCAGGCTGTGCAAGACAGGGCATTAACGCCGAAGCGAAACTGTATAATTGGGGTAGAGTCAAGTGGCATGCAGGTTGATCCTCATTTGGTGTTTCTGGTTAGCCCCATAGGACAACGTTTCTCTTCTGGAGGGCAGTCAGAGTGCTGCATTGTGTCTCTCCAGAATTCCCTAACTGGAGGGCTGGTGGGCTCGGAGTGTGAGGACGAAGTCTGAGAACAATAGCTAGGTTTTGCTTCGGGGCGGGGTTTCTGCAGGCACACTCTGCAGAGTTGAATCAAGATTTCGTGCATCTGAAGTCAGGTCGAGGATTAGACGTTGGCTCAGGTTGGAGTTTCTGTCCAAGATGGCTCTTTCATGAAGGGGACGGTGCACCACGAGGCCACAGAGCTTTTCCCATGATGGGAGTTGTGAGGTGCTCCAAAGCGCAAGGATTCCGTCTGCAGGACAGCTGTGACCTGTTGGATGGCTCCAGGACGTCCCATATGGAATTACTTCAGAGTAGTTTTCTACAGATGGATGCATAGCCAGCCCGCCTCACATTCCAATTGTCTCCTAGTGACAAGATAGGTTCGATCTGCTGGCTCTAGGGGAGCACCCAAGGGCACTGAGTTGAAATAGACTCTCCTGCAGATGGGTCCTAATGTGGGATTGTGTCCATGGAGACCTTGGAATGAGGTGGTGGCACCGGGGCCATGAAGGATTTTCCTAGCAGGAGGTTATGACACAGCTTGTAAGAGCACGTTTCCCATGTGGAGAAGACATTTGTTCTGACTGATGACTCAGGAAACCCCCATATGGTGGTATTGAAAACCAGGCCTCTGAGGTTCTGACATAGCTCCACGAGCAAGTTTCCAATGTTCAGACAAGACTTGCTCTGAAGGGGCCTCTGGAAACCCCATAGGCTGGTATTGGAAACCAGGCCTCTGAGAAGAGATGCCTGGAAACCAAAGCAATGGATCTGATTAGGGCCTAGGGGCCTGTCCAGTTCAATGTTCTTCTCTGGGGACATCTGTCTCCGAGTTGGTGTGGAGCTAGTTGCTCAGCTAGTGTCAGATCACCCCTGTTTGTTCCAAGCGGCCTACAATATTGGTATGGTCCCAGGGACATTGGAGATTTCTCCTGATTTATATGGTTGTGGCCAATGGAATATGAAGAATTCCCTTTGAGAGGGAAGGAACAATCCTGAGGTGTGGTTCCAGGGGCCCTAGCCTGGAGGGTGTGTGTTTTCAGACAACTGTCCAAACAGCCCAGGCCTACACAACCTACAGGCTCAGGCCCCTGGAGCCAAAACTGAGGACTGTACTTACCCTCTCCAAGGGAATTGTGTGTGCCCATTCCAATGGCCACAACCCTTCTAATAGGATAAACCTCGAATGTCCCTGATCCATCTCAATAGTGGTGACTTCCCAGAAAAAACAGGGGCAATCTGAGCCCAACTGAGCATCTACCTGCACTCAGACCCATAGACAGATGTCCCCAGAGGTAAAAAGGAAAGAACAGGCAACTAGGCACTAATCAGATCCATTGCTTTGGTTTCCAGGCATCTCTCCTCAGAGGCCTGGATTTCAAAAGCAGCATATAGCTGTTTCTTGACCCACACATCAGAAAACATCTCAACTACACATGGGAAACTTGCACGTTGGGGCTGTGTCAAAGCCTCTGTTAAGGAGAACCCTTTAGGGCCCCAGTGCCTCCGCTTCATTCCAAGGTCTCCATAGACACAAAAGCACATTAGGACCCATCCCCAGGGGTGTCCATTTCAACTCAGCGTCATCGGTTGCTCCCCACAGATCCAGGAGATCTAACCTGTCTTGTTGCTAGGAGACAATTGGAATGCGAGGTGGGCTACCCAGCCATCCATCCTTAGAACCCTGCTCAGAATCATTGGCCTGGATCCAAACGACAGGTCTCAATTGTCCTGCAGAAGACTCTCTGCAGTTTGGAGCTTCTCACAACTCCCATCGTGGGAAAACACCCATGTCCTCGTGATGCCCCCCCATTTATGAAGGGGCCATCAGGGACAGAAACTCCAACCTGAGCGATCGTCTGATCCTCGCCCTGACATCAGATGCACGAGATCTAGATTCAGGTCTGTAGATTGTGCCTGCCATGGCCTCACCCAGAAACCTAAGCCTAGCTTGTGTTCTCAAACTTTTGTCGTCAGACTACTGGCCCACAAGCCCTCCAGTTTGGCAATCCAGAACTACAATGCAGCACTCTGCCGGCCCTCCAGAAGAAAAACATTGTCCGCTGGGGCTACCCAGTAACCCCAAATGAGGATCAAACTGCACCGACCTTGGCTGTACCCCAAATACATAGGCTGACCAGGGCATTAATGCCCTTTCTGAGACAGCCTGAGCATGGACCCCCTGGTCCCTCCCAGACAGCTGGCCGCACACTGAGCAAATCGAGCCGCCATGGCCTTAGGTCGTCATCTCTTCCCACCCTCGGTTTTCAGGTTTCAGAACCTAGACCTTATCTCCAATCACTGCCCAGGGTTGAAGGTGATGCAGAAATCAGAACTCCTTCCCCATGGCAAGAAACCTTGTGGTTGGCATGGTGTCCAACGTTCAGTGTAGTTGAAACCAGTGTGGCCCATGAGGCCCCGCCCATGCTTGCGGGCCACATTGGTCACAAACACACATTGTGACCCTCAGGCCGAGCTCAATCCTCAAGTAAGGCCACTCAGTGGCTGGATGAAGAGATATCATATTGGGCTTGCCATGCCCCTAGGCCCCAATTTTTAACCATAGTTCGGGTTGTCACTTCAGTCTTCCCCACGGCTTTGCTTTGGAATTCCTCGTTTGGTGGGACACCTGAGGTAACAAAACTGAAATGAGTCCTCCCATCCCACAGATTGACGAAAAGCAATTGGGAATCGGGCCAAATCCTCAGAGAGGAAGATTCGTCCATGGCCATGAGGCCGCCCCGACATTCCACGGCCATCGCTGATACAAAATCCAGAGACAAAAGCCTGAGCAAGTGCCTCAGACTCACACTTCCTTCATATCCTGAAGAGTTCTTCTCATGGTTTGTAGATCGGGCCTGCCATACCTACGTCCCCAATCCTATGCTGAGTTTCTGTTTTCAGACTTCTGTCCTCAAAGTCTTGGGCCACACACCCTCCAGGCTGGGCCCCTGGAGCCACACATTAGGTCTGTGCATACCAATCCATGGGAATTCTGCCCATTCCATGGTCCAAAATCGTACAAATTATGAGAAACCTCCAAAGTCCCTGAGGCCATCCCAATAGTGTAGGTCGCCCGGAACAAACAAGGGGTGTCTGACACCAGCTAATAATCTACCTCCACTCATACCATAGATCGATATACCCAGAGAAGAAGATTGAACCAGACAGGACCCTAGGCCATAATAGGATCCATTGCTTTGGGTTACAGGCATGTGTCCTCAAAAGCCTGATTCCAATACGAGCATAGGGGTTTTCCTGAGGCACCCATCAGAACTCATCTCGTCTCCACAAGGAAACCTGTGCATGGGAGCCATGTCCAAAGCTTAGGAGAGTACTTCAGGGTCCCGGTGCCACCGCCCAATTCCAAGGCCCTCATGGACACAAAAAGACATTAGGACCCATCCTCAGGAAAGTCCATTTCAACTCAGCCACCCCGTTTGCTCCAGCAGAGCCATCAGATCTAAACTGTCTTGTTGCTAGGAGACAATTGGAATGTGAGGCGGGCTTCCCAGGCATCCATCCGCGAACGGTGCTCTGGAGTCATTCCATATGGGATGTCCTGGAGCTGTCCAACAGGTCTCAATTGTCCTGCAGAAGGAATCCATGAAGGGGGCATCCCACAACTCCCAACGTGGGAAAACCTCAATGGCCTCGAGATTCCGCTCCCTTCATGAAGCGGCCGTCATGCTCAGAAACTCCAACCTGAGCCAACGTCTGATTCTCGCCCTGACTTCAGATGCATGAGATATTGGTTCAGATCTGCAGGGGGTACCTGCCGTGCCCTCGCCCTGAAACCCAAGTCTAGCTTGTCTTCTCAGACTTCCGTCCTCACACTCCTGGCCCCGAAGCCCTCAAGTTTGACAATTCCGGACCCACAATGCAGCACTCTGCCTGCCCTCTAGAAAAAAAATTATTGCCTCATGAGCTGCCCAGGCACCTTAAATGAGGGTAAACCTACACAGCACTCGACTTTACCCAAATTATATAGTCTAACCTGGGCACTAATGCACTGTCGAACACAACCTGCGCCCGGACCTCCTGACCAACACCCAGAAAGCTGACCGCACACTGAGCACATAAAACCCGCCATGGCCTTAGGTCATCATCTCTTCCCTACCTCAGTTTTCAGGCTTCAGAACCGAGACCTTATCTCCAATCACTTCCCAGGGGTGAGTGTGATGCAGAAATCAGAACTCCTCCTTACCCATGGCAAGAAACTTGTGGTTGGCACTTTGTCCAACGTTCAGTGTAGGAGAAACCAGCATTCACCCTGAGGCCCCGCCCATTCTTGAGTGCGACGAGGGCATACACACACATTGTGACCCTCAGCATGAGTCCTTTCCTCTAGTAAGTCCTCTCAGTTTCTGGACCATTAGATGTCATAATGGGCTTGACATGTACCTAGGCCCCAATTTTTAACCAAATTTCTGATGGTCCAGTCGCCCCTCCCCAGGGCTCTACTCTGGAATCCCTCATTTGGTGGGACAC
This sequence comes from Mustela nivalis, assembly GCF_964662115.1. Taxonomy (NCBI): domain Eukaryota; kingdom Metazoa; phylum Chordata; class Mammalia; order Carnivora; family Mustelidae; genus Mustela; species Mustela nivalis. Next base: position 92,609 of record NW_028135562.1, on the reverse strand, counting down.
CTGAGGATAAAAAAGAAAAAAACAAGAATAAAAAAAAAAAACGGACTTCTTCCAGCCCACAGAATGACCCCAAACTCTTTGGACGGGGCCAAACTACGAGAGAGTAAGACTCGTCCATTTCCCATGAAGTCACCCAGAAATTCCACGAACATGAGTGACACGATATCCAGAGACAAAAACTTGAGCAGGAGCTTCACACTCGCCCTTCTTTCAAATCCCGAAGAGTTCTCCTCATGGTCTGTAGATCAGTCCTGCCATACCTATGACCCGAAACATAAGCCGAGTTTGTGTTTTCAGACAACTGTCCAAACAGCCCTGGCCTACACAACCTACAGGCTCATGCCCCTGGAGCCAAACCTTAGGACTGTACTTGCCCTCTCCAAGGGAATTGTGTGTGGCCATTCCAATGGCCACAACCCTTTTAATAGGATAAACCTCCAAAGTCCCTGATCCATCACAATAGTGGTGGCTTCCCAGGAAAAACAGGGGCAATCTGAGCCCAACTGAGCACCTACCTGCACTCCGACCCATAGACAGATGTCCCCAGAGGTAAAAAGGAAAGAACAGGCCCCTAGGCACTAATCAGATCCATTGCTTTGGTTTCCAGGCATCTCTCCGCAGAGGCCTGGATTTCAAAAGCAGCATATAGCTGTTTCTTCACTTACCCATCAGAAAACATCTCATCTACACATGGGAAACTTGCACGTTGGAGCTGTGTCAAAGCCTCTGTTTAGGAGAACCCTTTAGGGCCCCAGTGCCACCGCTTCATTCCAACGTCTCCATAGACACAAAAGCACGCTGGACCCATCCCCAGGGGTGTCCATTTCAACTCAGCGTCCTCGGTTGCTCCCCACAGATCCAGGAGATCTAACCTGTCTTGTTGCTAGGAGACAATTGGAATGCGAGGTGGGCTACCCAGCCATCCATCCTTAGAACCCTGCTCAGAATCATTGGCCTGGAGCCAAACAACTGGTCTCAATTGTCCGGCAGAAGACTCTCTGCAGTTTGGAGCTTCTCACAACTCCCATCGTGGGAAAACACCCATGGTCTCGTGATGCCCCCCCCCCCATTCATGAAGGAGCCATCAGGGACAGAAACTCCAACCTGAGCGATCGTCTGATCCTCGCCCTGAAATCAGATGCACGAGACCTCGATTCAGGTCCGTAGATTGTGCGTGTCATGGCCTCACCCAGAAACCTAAGCTTAGCTTGTGTTCTCAGACTTTTGTCGTCAGACTACTGGCCCACAAGCCCTCCAGTTTGGCAATCCAGAACTACAATGCAGCATTCTGCCGGCTCTGCAGAAGAAAAACATTGTCTTCTGGGGCTACCCAGTAACCCCAAATGAGGAACAACCTGCACCGACCTTGGCTGTACCCCAAATACATAGGCTGACCAGGGCACTAATGCCCTTTTTGACACAGCCTGAGCCTGGACCCCCTGGCCCCTTCCAGACAGCTGGCCGCACACTGAGCACATCGAGCTGCCATGGCCTTAGGTCGTCATTTCTTCCCAACATCAGTTTTCAGGTTTTAGAACCTAGACCTTATCTCCAGTCACTGCCCAGGTTTGAAGGTGATGCAGAAATCAGAACTCCTTCCCCATGGCAAGAAACCTTGTGGTTGGCATGTTGTCCAACGTTCAGTGTAGTTGAAACCAGTGTGGCCCATGAGGCCCCGCCCATGCTTGCGGGCCACATTGGTCACAAACACACATTGTGACGCTCAGGCTGAGCCCAGTCCTCAAGTAAGGCCACTCAGTGGCTGGATGAAGAGATAGCATATTGGGCTTGCCATGCCCCTAGGCCCCAATTTTAAACCATAGTTCGGGTTGTCCCTTCAGTCTTCCCCACGGCTTGGCTTTGGAATTCCTCTTTTGGTGGGACACCTGAGGTAACAAAACTGAAATGAGTCCTCCCATCCCACAGATTGACGAAAAGCAATTGGGAATCGGGCCAAATCCTCAGAGAGGAAGATTCGTCCATGGCCCATGAGGCCGCCCCGTCATTCCACGGCCATCACTGATACAAAATCCAGAGTCAAAAGCCTGAGCAAGCACCTCAGAGTCGCACTTTCTTCATATCCTGAAGAGTTCTTCTCATGGTTTGTAGATCGGGCCTGCCATACCTACGTCCCCAAACCTAAGCTGAGTTTGTGTTTTCAGACTTCTGTCCTCAAAGTCTTGGGCCACACACCCTCCAGGCTGGGCCCCTGGAGCCACACATTAGGACTGTGCCTACCAATCCATGGGAATTCTGCCCATTCCATGGTCCAAAATCGTACAAATTAGGAGAAATCTCCAAAGTCCCTGAGGCCATCCCAATAGTGTAGGTCGCCTGGAACAAACAAGGGCTGTCTGACACCAGCTGATAATCGACCTCCACTCATACCTTAGATGGATGTCCCCAGAGAAGAAGATTGAACCAGACAGGAACCTAGGCCATAATAGGATCCATTGCTTTGGGTTACAGGCATGTGTCCTCAAAAGCCTGATTCGAATACGAGCATAGGGGTTTTCCTGAGGCACCCATCAGAACTCATCTCGTCTCCACAAGGAAACCTGTGCATGGGAGCCATGTCCAAAGCTTAGGAGAGTACTTGAGGGTCCCGCTGCCACCGCCCCATTCCAAGGCCCTCATGGACACAAAAACACATTAGGACCCATCCTCAGGAAAGTCCATTTCAACTCAGCCACCCCGGTTGCTCCCGCAGAGCCATCAGATCTAAACTGTCTTGTTGCTAGGAGACAATTGGAATGCGAGGCGGGCTTCCCAGGCATCCATCCGCGAACGGTGCTCTGGAGTCATTCCATATGGGATGTCCTGGAGCTGTCCAACAGGTCTCAATTGTCCCGCAGAAGGAATCCTTGAAGGGGTCATCCCACAACTCCCAACGTGGGAAAACCTCAATGGCCTCGAGATTCCGCTCCCTTCATGAAGCGGCTGTCATGCTCAGAAACTCCAACCTGAGCCAACGTCTGATCCTCGCCCTGACTTCAGATGCATGAGATATTGGTTCAGATCTGCAGGGGGTACCTGCCGTGCCCTCGCCCTGAAACCCAAGTCTAGCTTGTTTTCTCAGACTTCCGTCCTCACACTCCTGGCCCCGAAGCCCTCAAGTTTGACAATTCCGAACCCACAATGCAGCACTCTGCCTGCCCTCTAGAAAAAAAATTATTGCCTCATGAGCTGCCCAGGCACCTTATATGAGGGTAAACCTACACAGCACTCGACTTTACCCAAATTATATAGTCTAACCTGGGCACTATGCACTGTCGAACACAACCTGAGCCCGGACCTCCTGACCAACACCCAGAAAGCTGACCGCACACTGAGCACATAAAACCCGCCATGGCCTTAGGTCATCATCTCTTCCCTCCCTCAGTTTTCAGGCTTCAGAACCGAGACCTTATCTCCAATCACTTCCCAGGGGAGTGTGATGCAGAAATCAGAACTCCTCCTTACCCATGGCAAGAACCCTGTGGTTGGCACATTGTCCAACGTTCAGTGTAGGAGAAACCAGCATTCACCCTGAGGCCCCGCCATTCTTGAGTGCGACGAGGGCATACACACGCATTGTGACCCTCAGCATGAGTCCTGTCCTCTAGTAAGTCCTCTCAGTTGCTGGACCATTAGATGTCATAATGGGCTTGACATGTCCCTAGGCCCCAATTTTTAACCAAATTTCTGATGGTCCAGTCGCCCCTCCCCAGGGCTCTACTCTGGAATCCCTCATTTGGTGGGACACCTGAGGATAAAAAAGAAAAAAACAAGAATAATAAAAAAAACGGACTTCTTCCAGCCCACAGAATGACCCCAAACTCTTTGGACGGGGCCAAACCACCAGAGAGTAAGACTCGTCCATTTCCCATGAAGTCACCCAGAAATTCCACGACCATGAGTGACACGATATCCAGAGACAAAAACTTGAGCAGGAGCCTCACACTCGCCCTTCTTTCAAATCCCGAAGAGTTCTCCTCATGGCCTGTAGATCAGTCCTGCCATACATATGACCCGAAACATAAGCCGAGTTTGTGTTTTCAGAGAACTGACCAAACAGCCCTGGCCTACACAACCTACAGGCTAAGGCCCCTGGAGCCAAACCTGAGGACTGTACTTGCCCTCTCCAAGGGAATTGTGTGTGCCCATTCCAATGTCCACAACCCTTCTAATAGGATAAACCTCCAAAGTCCCTGATCCATCTCAATAGTGGTGGCTTCCCAGGAAAAACAGGGGCAATCTGAGCCCAACTGAGCACCTACCTGCACTCCGACCCATAGACAGATGTCCCCAGAGGTAAAAAGGAAAGAACAGGCCCCTAGGCACTAATCAGATCCATTGCTTTGGTTTCCAGGCATCTCTCCTCAGAGGCCTGGATTTCAAAAGCAGCATATAGCTGTTTCTTGACTCACCCATCTGAAAACATCTCATCTACACATGGGAAACTTGCACGTTGGAGCTGTGTCAAAGCCTCTGTTTAGGAGAACCCTTTAGGGCCCCAGTGCCACCGCTTCATTCCAACGTCTCCATAGACACAAAAGCACGCTGGACCCATCCCCAGGGGTGTCCATTTCAACTCAGCGTCCTCGGTTGCTCCCCACAGATCCAGGAGATCTAACCTGTCTTGTTGCTAGGAGACAATTGGAATGCGAGGTGGGCTACCCAGCCATCCATCCTTAGAACCCTGCTCAGAATCATTGGCCTGGAGCCAAACAACTGGTCTCAATTGTCCGGCAGAAGACTCTCTGCAGTTTGGAGCTTCTCACAACTCCCATCGTGGGAAAACACCCATGGCCTCGTGATGCCCCCCCCCCATTCATGAAGGAGCCATCAGGGACAGAAACTCCAACCTGAGCGATCGTCTGATCCTCACGCTGACTTCAGATGCACGAGACCTCGATTCAGGTCTGTAGATTGTGCGTGCCATGGCCTCACCCAGAAACCTAAGCTTAGCTTGTGTTCTCAGACTTTTGTCGTCAGACAACTGGCCCACAAGCCCTCCAGTTTGGCAATCCAGAACTGCAATGCAGCGCTCTGCCGGCTCTGCAGAATAAAAACATTGTCTTCTGGGGCTACCCAGTAACCCCAAATGAGGATCAACATGCACCGACCTTGGCTGTACCCCAAATACATAGGCTGACCAGGGCACTAATGCCCTTTCTGACACAGCCTGAGCCTGGACCCCCTGGCCCCTCCCAGACAGCTGGCCGCACACTGAGCACATCGAGCCGCCATGGCCTTAGGTCGTCATTTCTTCCCCACCTCGGTTTTCAGGTTTCAGAACCTAGACCTTATCTCCAATCACTGCCCAGGGTTGAAGGTGATGCAGAAATCAGAACTCCTTCCCCATGGCAAGAAACCTTGTGGTTGGCATGTTGTCCAACGTTCAGTGTAGTTGAAACCAGTGTGGCCCATGAGGCCCCGCCCATGCTCGCGGGCCTCATTGGTCACAAACACACATTGTGACGCTCAGGCTGAGCCCAGTCCTCAAGTAAGGCCACTCAGTGGCTGGATGAAGAGATAGCATATTGGGCTTGCCATGCCCGTAGGCCCCAATTTTTAACCATAGTTCAAGTTGTCCCTTCAGTCTTCCCCACGGCTTTGCTTTGGAATTCCTCTTTTGGTGGGACACCTGAGGTAACAAAACTGAAATGAGTCCTCCCATCCCACAGATTGACGAAAAGCAATTGCGAATCGGGCCAAATCCTCAGAGAGGAAGATTCGTCCATGGCCCATGAGGCCTCCCCGACATTTCACGGCCATCACTGATACAAAATCCAGAGACAAAAGTTTGAGCAAGCACCTCAGACTCGCACTTTCTTCATATCCTGAAGAGTTCTTCTCATGGTTTGTAGATCGGGCCTGCCATACCTACGTCACCAAACCTAAGCTGAGTTTGTGTTTTCAGACTTCTGTCCTCAAAGTCTTGGGCCACACACCCTCCAGGCTGGGCGCCTGGAGCCACACATTAGGACTGTGCCTACCAATCCATGGGAATTCTGCCCATTCCATGGTCCAAAATCGTACAAATTAGGAGAAACCTCCAAATTCCCTGAGGCCATCCCAATAGTGTAGGTCGCCCGAAACAAACAAGGGCTGTCTGACACCAGCTGATAATCGACCTCCACTCATAACATAGATGGATGTCCCCGGAGAAGAAGATTGAACCAGACAGGACCCTAGGCCATAATAGGATCCATTGCTTTGTGTTACAGGCATGTGTCCTCAAAAGTCTGATTCCAATACGAGCATAGGTGTTTTCCTGTGGCACCCATCAGAACTCATCTCGTCTCCACAAGGAAACCTGTGCATGGGAGCCATGTCCAAAGCTTAGGAGAGTACTTGAGGGTCCCGGTGCCACCGCCCCATTCCAAGGCCCTCATGGACACAAAAACACATTAGGACCCATCCTCAGGAAAGTCCATTTCAACTCAGCCACCCCGGTTGCTCCCGCAGAGCCATCAGATCTAAACTGTCTTGTTGCTAGGAGACAATTGGAATGCGAGGCGGGCTTCCCAGGCATCCATCCGCGAACGGTGCTCTGGAGTCATTCCATATGGGATGTCCTGGAGCTGTCCAACAGGTCTCAATTGTCCCGCAGAAGGAATCCATGAAGGGGGCATCCCACAACTCCCAACGTGGGAAAACCTCAATGGCCTCGAGATTCCGCTCCCTTCATGAAGCGGCCGTCATGCTCAGAAACTCCAACCTGAGCCAACGTCTGATCCTCGCCCTGACTTCAGATGCATGAGATATTGGTTCAGATCTGCAGGGGGTACCTGCCGTGCCCTCGACCTGAAACCCAAGTCTAGCTTGTCTTTTCAGACTTCCGTCCTCACACTCCTGGTCTCGATCTTTCAAGTTTGGCAATTCCGGACCCACAATGCAGCACTCTGCCTGCCCTCTAGAAAAAAAATTATCCTCATGAGCTGCCCAGGCACCTTAAATGAGGGTAAACCTACACAGCACTCGACTTTACTCAAATTATATAGTCTAACCTGGGCACTAATGCACTGTCGAACACAACCTGAGCCCGGACCTCCTGAACAACACCCATAAAGCTGACCGCACACTGAGCACATAAAACCCGCCATGGCCTTAGGTCATCATCTCTTCCCTCCCTCAGTTTTCAGGCTTCAGAACCGAGACCTTATCTCCAATCACTGCCCAGGGGTGAGTGTGATGCAGAAATCAGAACTCCTCCTTACCCATGGCAAGAACCCTTGTGGTTGGCACATTGTCCAAAGTTCAGTGATAGGAAAAACCAGCATTCTCCCTGAGGCCCCGCCCATTCTTCAGTGCGACGAGGACATACACACGCATTGTGACCATGAGCACAAGTCCTGTCCTCTAGTAAGTCCTCTCATTGGCTGGACCATTAGATGTCATAATGGGCTTGACATGTCCCTAGGCCCCAATTTTTAACCAGAATTCTGATAGTCCAGTCGCCCCTCCCCAGGGCTCTACTCTGGAATCACTCATTTGGTGGGACACCTGAGGTTAAAAAAGAAAAAAAACAACAACAACAACAAAAAATGAACTTCTTGCAGCCCACAGAATGACCCCAAACTCTTTAGACGGGGCCAAACCACCAGAGAGTAAGACTCGTCCATTTCCCATGAAGTCACCCAGAAATTCCACGACCATGAGTGACACGATATCCAGAGACAAAAACTTGAGCAGGAGCCTCACACTCGCCCTTCTTTCAAATCCCGAAGAGTTCTCCTCATGGCCTGTAGATCAGTCCTGCCATACCTATGACCCGAAACATAAGCCGAGTTTGTGTTTTCAGACAACTGTCCAAACAGCCCTGTCCTACACAACCTACAGGCTAAGGCCCCTGGAGCCAAACCTGAGGACTGTACTTGCCCTCTCCAAGGGAATTGTGTGTGCCCATTCCAATGGCCACAACCCTTCTAATAGGATAAACCACCAATGTCCCTGATCCATCTCAATAGTGGTGGCTTCCCAGGAAAAACAGGGGTAATCTGAGCCCAACTGAGCACCTACATGCACTCAGACCCATAGACAGATGTCCCCAGAGGTAAAAAGGAAAGAACAGGCCCCTAGGCACTAATCAGATCCATTGCTTTGGTTTCCAGGCATCTCTCCTCAGAGGCCTGGATTTCAAAAACAGCATATAGCTGTTTCTTGACTCACCCATCAGAAAACATCTCAGCTACACATGGGAAACTTGCACGTTGGAGCTGTGTCAAAGCCTCTGTTTAGGAGAACCCTTTAGGGCCCCAGTGCCACCGCTTCATTTCAAGGTCTCCATAGACACAAAAGCACGTTAGGACCCATCCCCAGGGGTGTCCATTTCAACTCAGCGTCCTCGGTTGCTCCCCACAGATCCAGGAGATCTAACCTGTCTGGTTGCTAGGAGACAATTGGAATGCGAGGTGTGCTACCCAGCCATCCATCCTTAGAACCCTGCTCAGAATCATTGGCCTGGAGCCAAACAACAGGTCTCAATTGTCCTGCAGAAGACTCTCTGCAGTTTGGAGCTTCTCACAACTCCCATCGTGGGAAAACACCCATGGCCTCGTGATGCCCCCCCCCCATTCATGAAGGGGCCATCAGGGACAGAAACTCCAACCTGAGCGATCGTCTGATCCTCGCCCTGACTTCAGATGCACGAGATCTCGATTCAGGTCTGTAGATTGTGCCTGCCATGGCCTCACCCAGAAACCTAAGCCTAGCTTGTGTTCTCAGACTTTTGTCGTCAGACTACTGGCCCACAAGCCCTCCAGTTTGGCAATCCAGAACTACAATGCAGCACTCTGCCGACCCTCCAGAAGAAAAACATTGTCCTCTGGGGCTACCCAGTAACCCCAAATGAGGATCAACATGCACCGACCATGGCTGTACCCCAAATACATAGGCTGACCAGGGCACTAATGCCCTTTCTGACACAGCCTGAGCCTGGACCCCCTGGACCCTCCCAGACAGCTGGCCGCAGACTGAGCACATCGAGCCGCCATGGCCTTAGGTCGTCATCTCTTCCCAACCTCGGTTTTCAGGTTTCAGAACCTTGACCTTATCTCCAATCCCTGGGCAGTGATTGCTCCAAACAACAAGGTTTCCTTCTAATGGACAGGAGGCGTCTGTTTTTTTTTCCTCCAGGGTCCCTCAAGTGGAAGTTTGCGTAGCAGAGCCCACCCGCATGGATGACTGGAAAGCACACGTCCAATGACCATTGCAGCTGAGGAACATGACAGGTTCGTTTTGGTGGTTCTGGTGCCAAGTACCAAGGCCTTGAGTTGACTTGGAATCTCTTACAGATGTGTCCCAAAACTGGTTTGTTACAAGGGAGGTCTTAGAATGTATTGGTGGCTATGGGCCACGTTGAGGGTTTGGCACAGGTCGATGTGCACAGTTTCCATCTTGGGAGAGGAGATGTTCTGTTTTGTGGCTCAGGGTACATATGTTGTATCCTGACTTGGTATTCAAGAACAGGCCTCTGAGGATTGATGCTGGCAACCTAATCTAGAGATCCAATGATGTCCTTGGTGCCCATCAGGTTCAATTTTCTTACTAAGGACCATTGATATGGTTGTCTGACTGGATGTAGGTGATCAGGGTGTTTCAGACTGTGCATTTGCATCCAGAGCCACTTCCACTATTGGGGTGGGCTCAGGGGCCTTGCAGGTTTCTCCTAACTTGGAGGCTTTGGGGAACTGTGATGGGCACAGTTTCCTTGGGGATGGCAGGCCCAGTCCTGTGGTAAGGCTTCAGAGACCACCTCCTTGAGGATATGAGAGCCATGGTTTTGGGAGGGAAGTCTGCAAACAAAATTTGGGTAAGGGATAGTGGCAAGGTGATCGCAGGTCCAATGCATAGACCTAGAAGGCATCACGTCAGGAACTGTAATTAGGGTGACTGAAAGCTGGTAGCACAGGCTTTTCTATCTGGATTGTGTGTCCAGGATGGGCTCTGAATGTAGACGTGGTCTCATGGTTCAATGGGAGACTTTTCCTCTCTAAGGATCCTGGTGGATCTCCATAGATTGGTGGTTTTTCAGAGAAGAAAAGAGTGCTCTTTTCCATCTTAGGGGTGCTCCAAAACAGGGAAGAATGCTGTTTTCCAACTTAGGCTTATGCCAAAACAGGGATTCCAGAGACGGGCTCTGGGTCTGGGTGCCCGGATATCCCACCAAGTGTTAGGATTTGGGCCTAGGGGCATTCCAGGCCTGCAATGCAGGATCCTAATGGTGTAACAGAGAGGGCTTGTTTGAAAGCATGCTCAGGCTGAGGGTCATCATGCCTCTTTGTGCCCAGGGGGGCCCTCAGGGGAGGGCGTAGTCTCATTGGCCATATAGCTGGATCCCACTTTGAGGGTTGGACACCCATTGCAACAGCCAGGCTTCCTGCAATGGAAAGAGGAGTTCTCTATTGTGCTTCAGGTTCCCCCATTGGCAGGGTTACAGGAAAGGTCTGTGGAAAGTTGCCTTAATACCAAGGATGTGTACAGATGACAGGCTAAGAATTCCCAGGTAACAAAACAGCATTGTTACCCATATTCATGACATTCCATGTAAAAATAAGCCCTTAGTACTTCGCCCCAGAGCCACCAGAATGAACTTGCCATGTTCCTAAGCTGCAATGGTCAGTGGAGGTGTGGTTTCCAGGCAACCATACGGGGGTGCTCTGCTACACAAACTTTGCAATTGGCGGGGACCCTTGAGACAAAAAAACAGAATGCCCCTGTCCGGTAGAAGGAAACCTTCTGTTTGGAGCATCTCACAAGCCCCAGCGTGGGAAATCCTCCATTTCCTCTTGAAGCCACCACTCCATTTGTCAGTCATCATAGACACAAACTCCAGCATGAGCAAACATCTGACATCCGCCCTTACTCAGGTGCTGGATTTCAATTCGATCGCTGCACACTGGAACTGCCTTTAGTTTGACTGAATTAAGCCATAGCTTGGGTTTACAATTCCATCCTCAGCCTACTGGTCCACAAGCCCTATTGTGAGGGAATTCTGGAGCTACAACACAATATTCTGCCTTCCCCATAGAAAGAAAAAGGGCCTGGAGAGTCTGCCCAGAAACTCCATATGATGGTCAATCTCGGTGCTAGACGGAACCCTGATTCATAGGCTGCCCTGGGCACTAGTGCTGTGTCTGACATAGCCGGAGCCAGGACCTAGTGTCAGCCACTGAGAGATCAGGGCCCATATACAGCATGTGAGACCAGCTATGGCCCAAGTCTGTCTTCTCTTCTATTCTTGGTATTCAGGCATCTGTACCCACACCTTTGCTGAAATCCTTGCCATTGGGGGAACCTGAAGCACAATAGAGAACTCCTCCTTCCCCATGGAAGGTATTCCGACAGTTGGGATAGTTGCTCAACCCTCAAAGTGGAAGGCAGCTCCATGGCCACGGAGACCATGTGCACTCATGATGGCTTCCCCGGGCACAAGCAGGCATTGTGACCTCAGCCTGAGCATGCTTTCAACCAAACGCTCTCAATTGCATCTCTGGGACCCCGAATTGCAGGCCTAGTACACACCTAGGCCCAAATCCTAACCCTGGTGGGATTTTACAGGGGCCCAGACACAGAGCCCATCTCTGGAATCCCTATTTTGGGGGACCCTTAAGATGGAAAACAGCACTCTTCCCTTCCCCGAGATAGTCACCAAACTCATGGTAGCCACCAGGATCCTTGAGTGGAAAAATCTGCCATAGACCCATGAGAACACACCTGCATTCCGAGGCCATCCTGGACATACAATCCAGATACATATCATGTGCTATCACCTTTGAGTCATCGGATTTACAGTTCCTGACGAGCTGCCTTCCAGGTCTATGCATTGGGCCTGCAATCACCTTGCCATTAACCTAAACTGAGTTTGTGTTTGCAGACTTCCTTCCTAAAACCATGGCTCACATGACCTCCAGAATCTGGCATCTGAAGCCACACCACAAGACTGTGCATGAGATCCTCAAGGAATCTGTGCCCATCACTTTTGCCCGATACCTTTAGATTAGGAGAAACCTACAAGGCCCCTGAGCGCAGCCAAATAATGGAGGCCGCTCTGGGCACAAATGCACAATCTGAGACACCCTGATCACCTCCATACAGGCAGACACCCAAGTCAATGCTCCTGAGTCAGAAGATTGAACCTGACATGCCCCGAGGACTTCATTGGCACACTAGATTAGGTTTACAGGTATCTGTCATCAGAGGCCTGCTCTGGAATATCAACTTATGATAAAATATATAGTCCCTGAGCCACAGAACAGAATATGTCCTCCCCAAAAAGGAAGCCATGCTCCTGGAATTGTGTCATACCCTTAGGGTATTTGGATCCTGAATGGCCCCTTAGCAACCAGCACATTCTATGATATTCCTGGTAACAAACCATCATTGTGCCCCATCTTCATGAGACTCCATGTCAACTTAAGGTCTCGATATATTGCCCCAGAGCCACCAGAATGCACCTGCCATGTTCCTCAGGTGCAATGGTCAATTGAGGGGTGATTTCCAGGCATCCCTGTGGGGTTCTCTGCTACAAAACTTTCCACATGGAGAAACCAGAGAAAACAAACCAGACTTCTCCTGTCCGGTAGAAAGAAACTTTGCTATTTGGAGCATCTCACAAGCCCCAGCATGGGAAATCCTCCATGGCCTCTTGACGCCACCCTTCCATTTGTGGGTAATCACAGACACAAACTCCAGTGTGAGCAAACATCTGACATCCACCCTTACTCAGGTGCTGGATATTCGAAACGGCAGCTGCACACTGGAACTGCCTTTTGCTTTTCACTGAACTTAACCATAGCTTTGTATTACTATTCTATCCTCACCACACTGGTCCACAATATCTCTTGATAGGGAATTCTGGAGCCACAACGCAGTATTCTGCCTTCCACATAGAAAGAAGAAGGACCTGTTGAGTCTGCCCAGAAACCTCACATGAGGATCAATCTACTCAGACCACGAGGCAACCCTGATTAATAGATTTCCCTGACCACTAGTGCTGTGTCTGACAGAGTCTAAGCCCCGACCTCGTGTCAGCCACCCAGAGTTGAGGGCCCATATTTAGCATGAGAGATCGGCCATGGCCCTGGGCCATCATCTGTACCCATCCTTGGTATCCAGTCATCTGTCCCCCAAACTTTGCTGGAATTCCTGCCAATGGCGAACCTGAAACACAATAGAGAACACCTCCTTCCCCATGGCAGGAATATTGGTTGTCCAACCCTCAGCGTGGGAGCCAGCTGCATGGCCAAGGAGACCATGCCCACTCCTGAGGGCCGACATGGGCACAGGCAGGCATGGTGATCCTCAGCCTGAGCATGTTTTCCAACAAACACTCTCAGTTGCTCCTCCAGTACCAGCATTGCATTTCTGGTATGCCCCTAGGCCCAAATCCTAACCCTTGGTGGGATTTTCCAGGTGCCCAGACCCAGAGTCCGTCTCAGAATCCCTGTTTGGGGCACTCTTCCCTTCCCTGAGAAAGGCACCAAACTATTGGGAGCCGCCAGGATCCTTAGAGAGAAAAAATCTCCCATGGACCCATGAAAACAAACCTGCATTCCGAGGCCATCCTGTCCACACAATCCAGAGAGAAAAGTCTTTGCTACCGCCTTCGAGTCATCCTATTTACATTTCCTGACGAGCTGCCCTCCATGTCTATGCATTGGGCCTGTGATCATCTCGACACTAACCCTAACCCCAGTTTGTGTTTGCCGACTTCTCTCCCAAAACCATGGCTTACATGCCCACCAAGATGTGGTCCCTCAAGCCACATCACAGGAAAGTTCCTGCCATCCCCAAGAAAACTGTGCCCATCAGGTTGTCCAAACCCTCCAGATTAGGAGAAACCTGCCAGGCCCCTGAACCCACCCCAATATTGGCGGTTGCTCTGGATGCAAACGTGCATTCTGAAACACCCTGAGCACCTCCATCGAGGCAGAAAGCCAAGTCAATGGTTCTGAGTCAGATGATTGAACCTGACATGCCCCTAGGACTTCACTGGAACCCTAGATTGGGTCTTCAGACATCTGTTCTCAGAGTCCTGTTCTGGAATACCAAGTTATGATACAACATGTGGTCCCTGATTCCCACAACAGAACATCTCCTGTCTCCAGAAGGAAAATGTGCTCTTGGATCTATGTCCAACTTTCAGGGTAGATGGATCCTGCATGACCCATTAGCCCCAGCACCTTCTATGATCTCCCTGGTAACAAACCAGCATTGTGACCCAACTTCCTGAGACTTGATGCCAACTCAAGGTGTTGGTACTTTGCCCAAGAGCCATGAAACGAATCTGCCATGTTCCTCAGGTACAAAGGTCAATGGACGTGTGCTTTCTAGGCATCCAAGAGGTAGTTCTCTGCTACACAAAAATTCCACATAGGGAACCCTAGAGCAAACAAATAAGACTGCTCCTGTCAGGTTGAAGGAAACCTTGGTTGTTTGGAGCATCTCACAAGCCCCAGCCTGGGAAGTCCTCCACATTCTCTTGATGCCAACCCTCCATTTGTTAGTCATCATAGACACAAATTCCAGCATGAGCAAACATCTGACATCTGCTCTTACTCAGGTGCTGGATATTCGAATCAGTCACGCACACTGGAAATACCTTTCACTTGACACTGTATTCTTGCATAGTTTGGGTTTACAATTCCATCCTCACCCTACTGGACTGCAAGTCCTCTTGAGAGGGAATTAGGGAGACAAAACGCAACATTCTGCCTTCCCCATAGAAAGAAGAAGGGCCTGGTGAGTCTGCCCAGAAACTCCCCATGAAGATCAATCTACTTGGCCCTCGAGGGAACCCCGATTTATACTTTGCGCTGGCCACTAGCGCTGTGTCTGAGAGAGCCTGAGCCCCAACCTCGTGCCAGCCACCCAGAGTGTGGGGCCCTTATCCAGCATGTTGGACTGGCCATGGCCCAGTCATCTCTACCCATCCTTGGTATTCCGGCAACTATCCCAGATCTTTGCTGGAATCCCTACCAGTGGGGGAACCTGAAGCACAATTGAGAACTCCTCCTTCCCCATGGCAGGAAGCCTGGCTGATGCTATGGGTGCCCAACCCTCAGAATTAGAACCAGGAGCATGGCCAATGAGACAACGCCCAATCATAAGGGCCGCCTGGGCCAAAGCAGGCATTGTGTCCCTCAACCTTAGCATGCATTCAAACAAATGCTCTCAGTTTTTTTCTGCAGGGTCCCGCATCGCAGGCCTGGTATGCCCTTAGGACCAAATCCTAACACTTCGTGGGATTTTCCATGCCAACATAACCAGAGCCCGTCTCTGGAATCTCTGTTTTGAAGCACCCCTATGATGGAAAACAGCACTCTTCCCTCCCCTGAGAAAACTATTAGGAGCTGCCAGGATGCGTAGAGAGGAAAAATCTCCCAGGGCTCCATAAGACCACACCTTCATTCCGAGGCCATCCGGGACACACAATCCAGATACAAGAGACTGTGCTACCACCTTCGAATCACCTGGTTTACAGTTCCAGACGAGCTGCCCTACAGACCTACGCATTGGGCCTGTGATCACCTCGCCATTAACCCTACCCCAAGTTTGTGTTTGCAGACTTCTTTCCCAAAACCATGGCTCACATGCCCTCTATGATGGGTCTCTGTAGCCACACCACAGGAAAGATCCTGCTATCCCCAATGAAACTGTGTCCATAACAGTTGCCCAAACCCTACAGATTAGGAGAGACCTGCAAGTCCCCTAAGCCCAGTCCAATATTGGAGGCCACTCTGGACACAAATGCACAGTGTGCAACACCCTGATCACCTCCATCCAGGAAGACACCCAAGTCAATGGTCCTGAGTCAGAAGATTGGTCCCTGAACACCACAATAGAATATCTCCTGTCCCCAGATGGAATTCGTGCTCTTCAACTTGTGTCAAGGGTCGGGGTATATGAATTATGCACAGCCCCTTAGCCCCCAGCACATTCTAAGATCTCTCTGGTAACAAACAAACAGCATTGTGATCCATCTTCATGAGATTCCATGTCACTTCAAGTCCTTGGTAATTCGCCCCAGAGCCACCAGAATGAACCTGCCATGTTCCTCACCTGATATGGTCAGTGGAGGTGTGCTTTCCAGGCATCCATGTGGGAGTGCTCTTCTACTGATTCTTTCCACATGTGGGACCCTGGAGCAAACAAACCAGACTGCCACTGACCAGTAGAAGGGAACCCTCTGTTTGGAGCATCTCAGAAGCACCAGCAGGAGAAATCCTCCATGGCCCTTGACACAACCCCTCCATTTGTCAGTCATCATAGACAAAAATTCCAGCATGAGAAAACATCTGAAATCTGCCGTTATTTAGATTCTGCATTTTCTTTTCCACCACTGCACACTGGAACTGCGTTTCACTTGACACTGAATTTAACAATAGCTTGGGTTTAGAATTCCATCCTCAGCCTCCTGGTCTGCAAGCCCTCTAGAGAGGGAATTTGGAGCCACAAGGCAACATTCTGCATTCCCACTAGAAAGAAATAGGGCCTGGTGAATCTTCCCAGAAACTCCACATGAGGATCAATCTACTTGGCACTCGATGGAACCTTGATTTATAGGCTGTCCTGGGCACTAGTACTAGTACTAGTACTAGTACTGTGTCTGACAGAGCCTGAGCCAAGACCTAGTTTCAGGCACCCAGAGATATGAGCCCATATCCAGCATGTGAGATTGGCCAGGGCCCAATTACATCATCTCTACCCATCCTTGGTATTCAGGCACCTGTCCCCAGACCTTTTATGTAATCCCTACCAATGGGGTAACCTAAAGCACAATAGAGAACTCCTCCTTCCCCATGGTAGGAATCCTGGCTGTTGATATGGGTGTCCAAACCTCAAAGTGGGAGCCAGCTGCATGGCCAAGGAGACAATGCCCACTCATGAGGGCTGCCCTGGGCACAAGTAGCCATTGTAACCCCCAGCTTGATCAAGCCTTCCAAAAAATGCTCTTAGTTGCACCTCCAGGATCCTTCATTGCAGGCCTGATATGCCCTTAAGCCCAAATCCTAACACATCGTGGCATGTTCCATGTGCACATACCCAGAGCCCGTCACTGGAATCCCTGTTTTGAGGCACCCCTAAGATGGAAAACAGCACTCTTCACTTCCCTGAGAAAGCCACCAAACTAATGGGATCCCCCAGGATCCTTGAGAAGAAGAATCTCCCATGGTCCCATGAGTCCACACCTGTATTCCGAGGCCAGCGTGGATATGCTATCCAGATACAAGAGACTGTGCTACTGGCTTTGAGTCACCTGATTTACAGTTCCTGACGTGCTGCCCTCCAGATCTTTGAATTGGGGCTGTGAACACCTCTCCATTAACCTTATCCCGAGTTTGTGTTTGCAGATCTCTTTCTAAAAACCATTGCTCACATGTCCTCCAGGATGGGGCCCCTAGAGTCACACCACAAGACTGTGCTTGCCATCCCCAAGGAAACTGGGCCCATCACAGTTGCCCAAACCCTCCTGATTAGGAGAAACCTGGAAGGCTCCTGAGCACATCCCAATATTGGAGGCTGCTCTGGATGCAAATGCACAGTCTGAAACACCCTGATCACCTCCATCCAGGCAGACACCCAAATCAATGGTCCTGAGTCAGATAATTGAACCTGACATGGCCCTAGGACCTCATTGGAAGAGGGATTAACTTTTCAGGCACCTGTTCTCAGAGGCCTCTTCTGGAATACCAACTTATGATACAAATTATGGCCCCTGAGCCCCAGGGTGGGAAATCCTCCATGGCCTCTTGACGCCACCTCTCCATTTGTTGGTCATCATAGACACAAACTCCAGCCTGAGCAAACATCTGACATCCGCCCATATTCAGGCGCTGATATTGGAATCAGCTGCTGCACACTGGAACTGCCTTTCGCTTTGCAATGAATTTAAGCCTAGCTTCAGACTACAATTTCATCCTCACCCTACTGGTCTGCCATATCTCTTGATAGGGAATTCTGGAGCCACAACGCAACATTCTGCCTTCTTCATAGATAGAAGGACCTGGTGAGTCTGCCCATAAACTGCACATGAAGATCAATATACTCATCCCAGGAGGGAACCCCTATTTATAGTTTGCCCTAGCCACTAGTGCTGTGTCTGACAGAGCCTGAGCCCCTACCTCGTGTCAGCAACCCAGAGGGTGGGGCCCACATTAACCATGTGAGACCGGCCATGGCCCAGGGCTGTCATTACTACCCATCCTTGGTATTCAGGCATCTGTCCCCTAGATCTTAGCTGGAATCCCTACCAATGGGGGGACCTGAAGCACAATAGAGAATTCATCCTTGGCCACGGCAGGAATCCTGGCTTTTGGATGGGTGTCCAACCCTAGGAATGGGAACTGGCTGCATGGCTGAGTAGACATCGCCCAATCCTGATGGCCTCCGGGGCACAAGCAGGCATTGGGACCCTCAGCTTGACCATACTTTCAAACAAACGCTCTCAGTTGCACCTCCAGGATCCTGCATTGCAGGCCTGGTATGGCCCTAGGCCTAAATATTAACCCTTGGTGGGATTTTACAAGCACTTAGACCCAGAGCTCATCTCTGGAATGCCTGTTTTGGGGCACGCCTAAGCTGGAAAACAGTACTCATCCCTTCCCGGAGAAATCCAACAAACTATTGAGAACCGCCAGGATCCTTGAGAGGAGAAATCTCCCATGGACCCTTGAGACAACACCTGCAATAAAGGCCATTCTGGAAATTAAATCCAGATACAATTACCTGTGCTACCACCTTTGAGTTACGTGATTTACAGTTCCAGACTTGCTGCCCTCCTGGTCTATGGATTGGGACTATGATCACCTTGCCACTAACCCTAACGTAAGTTTGTGTTTGCAGACTTCTCTCTGAAAATCATGGCGCACATGTCCTCCAGGATGGGGTCTCTGGAGTCACACCACAGGACAGTTCCTGCAATCCCCAAGGAAACTACCCATCACAGTTGTCCAAAAACCCCATATAAGGAGAAACCTGCAAGGAACCTGAGCCAACCCTAGTATTGAATGCCACTCTGGACACAAATGCACAGTCTGAAACACCCTCATCACCTGCATCCAGTCAGACACCAGAGTCAATGATCCTGAGTCAGAAGATTGAATGACATTCCCCTAGGGCCTCATTCAAACCCTTTATTAGGTTTTCAGGCTTCTGTCCTTAGAGACCTGTTCTGGATTACCAATTTATGATACAACATATGGCCGCTGAGCCCCACAACAGAATATCTCCTGCCCCCAGAAGCAATCCAGGCTCTTGGGCCTGTGTCAAATCCTCAGGCTAGATGAATCCTGCATGGCCCATTAACCACCAGCACATTCTAAGATCTCCCTGGTAACAAACCAACATTTTGACCCATCTTCATGAGGTTCCATGTCCAATCCAGTCTTTATTTCTTCGCCTCAAGGCCACCAGATGCCATGTTCCTTCGCTGTCATGGTCAATGAAGGTGTGCTTTCCAGTCACCCATGTGGGAGATCTATGTTATCCGATCTTTCGACATGGGGAACCATGGAGGATACAAATCAGACTGCCCCTGTCTGGTAGAAGGAAACCTTGCTGTTTGGAGCATCTCAAAAACACCAGATTGGGAAATCCTCCATAACCTCTTGACGCCACCCCTCCATTTTTGTGTCATCATAGACACAAACTCCAGCATGAGCAAATATCTGACATCCACCCTCACTCAAGTGCTGAATATTGGATTCAAACATTGCACACTGGAAATTTCTTTCGCTTGATACAGAATGTAACCATAGCTTAGGTTTACAATTCCATCCTCAGCCTCCTGGTCCACAAGCCCTCTTGATAGTGAATTCTAGAGCCACAAAACAGCATTCTGCCTTCCCCTTACAAACAAGAAGGGCCTGGTGAGTCTGCCCAGAAACCATACATGAGGATCAATCTGCTCGGCACTCGAGGGAACCCCAATTTATAGGCTGCCCTGGGCACTAGTGCTGTGTCTGACAGAGCCTGAGCCAAGACCTAGTGTCAGCCACCCAGTGATCGGGGCCCATATCCACGATTTGATACTGGCCATGGCCCATGTCCATCATCTTTACCCATCCTTGGTATTCAGGCCTCTGTCCCCAGACCTTTGCTGGAATCCCCGCTAATGGGGGAACCTGAAGCACTATAGAGAACTCCTCTTTCCCCATGGCAGGATTCTGGCTGTTGGGATGGTTTTCCAACCCTCAAAGTGGGAGCCAGCTGCATGGCCAATGTGACCACGCCCACTCATGAGGGCCACCTGGGCATAAGCAAGTATTGTGACCCTCAGCCTGAGAATGATTTCAAACAAGACCTCTCAGTTGCACCTCCAGGATCCTGCATGCAGGCCTGGTAAGCCACTAGGCCCAAATCCTAACACTTGGTGGGATTTTCCAGGGGACCAAACCCAGAGTCCGTCTCTGGAATCCATATTTTGGGGCACCCCTAACATGAAAAACAGCACTCTTCCCTTCCCCGAAAAAGCCACCAACTATTGGGAGCCACCAGGATCCTTAGAGAGGAAAAATCTCCCATGGACCCATGAGGCCACAACTGCATTCTGAGGCCATCCTGCACACAATACAGAGAAAAAAGCCTGTGATTCTGCCTTTGAGTCACCCGATTAACAGTTCCTGAAGAGCTGCCATCCATGTCTATGCATTGGGCCTGTGATAACCTTGCCACTAACCCTAACCCAAGTTTGTGTTTTCAGACTTCCCTCCCAAAACCATGGCTCACATGCCCTCCAGTTTGTGATAACTGGAGCCACACCACGGGATTGTACCTGTCCTCCCAAAGGAAACTGTGATTGTCACTATTAAACAAACCCTCTAGATTAGGAGAAACCTGCAAGGCCCCTAAGCCCAGCCCAATATTGGAGGCCACTCTGGACGCAAATGCACAGTCTGACACACCATATCATCTACATCCAGGCTGATATCCAAGTCAATGGTCCTCAGACAGAAGATTGAACCTGACATGCTCCTAGGATTCACTGGAACACTAGAATAGGTTTTCAGGTATCTGTACTCAGAAGGCTGTTCTGAATATCAATGTATGATACAATATGGTCACTGAGCCACACAAAAGAACATCTCCTGTCCTTAGAAGAAAGCTATGCTCTGGACCTGTGTCAAACACTCTGGGTAGATAAATCCTTCAAGGCCCCCTGACAACCAGCACATTCTATGATCTCCCTGACAACATACCAGCATTGTGACCCATCTTCATGAGACTCCATGACAACTCCAGCCCTTGGTACTTCGGCCCAGAGCCACCAGAATGAAACTGCCATGTTCCTCTGCTGCCATGGTCAATGTAGGTGTACTTTCCAGGCATCCAGCGGGAGTGCTCTGATACCAACTTTCCACATGGGGAACCCTGGAGGAAACAAACCAGACTCCCCTGTACGGTAAAAGGGATCTTTGCTGTATGGAGTATCTCAAGCCTGAGGGTGGGTAATCCTCCATGGCCTCTTGAGGCCACCCATCCATTTGTTGGTCATCATAGACACTAACTCCAGCGTGAGCAATCAACTGACATCTGCACTTACTCAAGTGCTGGATATTTGAATCAGCTGCTACACACTGGAATTGCCTTATGCTTGGCACTGAATTTAAAAGTAGCTTGGCGGGACGCCTGGGTGGCTCAGTTGGTTAAACAGCTGCCTTCGGCTCAGGTCATGATCCCAGCGTCCTGGGATCGAATCCCACATCAGGCTTCTTGCTCCGCAGGGAGCCTGCTTCTCCGTCTGACTCTGCCTTCCACTCTGTCTGCCTGTGCTTGCTCTCGCTCGCTCTCTGACAAATAAATAAAATCTTGAAAAAAAAAAGTAGCTTGGGTTTGCAATTCCATCCTCACCCTGGTGTTCAGTAAGCTCTCTTGATAGGGAATTCTGAAGCCACAACACAGCATTCTGCCTTCCCCATAGCAAGAAAAAACAGCCTGGAGAGACTGCCCAGAAACCCTACATGAGGATAAATCTACTCGACCCTCGAGTGAACCCCATTTATAGGTTTACCTGGCCACTAGCGCTGAGTCTGACAGAACCTCGTCTCTGACCTCGTGTCAGGACCCAGAGACTGGGCTCCAACTCCAGAATGTGAGACCAGCCATGTCCCAGGGCTGTCATCTCTACCCATTCTTGATTCAGGCATCTGTCCCCAGACATTTGCTGAAATCCCTGCCAATGGGGGAACCAGAAGCACAATAGGGAAATCCTCCTTCCCCATGGCAGGAATGATGGCTCTTGGGATGGGTTTCCAGACCTCAGAGTGGTAGCCAGCTGAATGGCCAATGATAACCCGCCCACTCATGAGGGCCGCCCTGGACACAAGCAGGCATTGTGACCCCCAACATGAGCATGCTTTCAAACAAACACTCTCAGTTGCATTCCAGAATCCAAATTTGCAGGCCTGATATTCCCCTAAGCACAAATCCTAACACCTGGTGGGATTTTTCAGGGGACCAGAAACACAGCCTGTCTCTGGAATCCCTGTTTTGGGACAACCCTAAGATGTAAAATAGCACTCTCCCCTTTGCCAAGAAAGCCACCATAGTATAGGGAGCCGCTAGGATCCTTGAGAGGAAAAATCTCCCATGGATCCATGAGACCACACCTGCATTCCGAGGCCATCCTGGACACAAAAGCCAGATACACAAGCCTGTGCTACCACCTTCAAGGCAACTAATTTATAGTTCCAGACGAGCTGCCCTCCAGGTCTATGCATTGGGCCTGCGATCACCTCACCGCTAACCTTAACCCGAGTTTGTGCTTACAGACTTCTATCCCGAAACCATGGCTCATATTTCCTCCAGGATGGGGTCTCTGGAGCCACACCAAAGGACTGTGCCTGCCATCCCCAAGAAAAATGTGTCCGTCACATTTGCCTAAAACTTCGAGATAAGGAGAAACCTGCAAGGCCCCTGAGCCCACCCCAATACTGGAGGCCCCTCTGGACACAAATGTGCATTCTGAAATACGCTGATCACCTGAATCCAGGCAGATACCCAAGTCAGTGTTTCTCAGTCAGAAGATTGAACCTGACATGCTCCTATGACCTCATTGTAACCCCTGATTAGGTTTTCAGGCATCTGTAATCAGAGACCTGTTCTGGAGTACCAACTTAAGATACAACATATGGTCCCTGATCCCCACAACAGAACATCTCCTTTCTCTAGATGGAAGCCGTGCTCTTGGAACTGTGTCAAACCCTCAGGGTAGATGAATCCTACTTGGCCCGTAGCCACCAGCAGATTCTAAGATCTCACTGGTAACAAGCCAGCATTGTGAGCCATCTTCATGAGATTCCATGTCAACTACAGGCCTTTGTACTTCACCCCAGAGCCTTCAGAAAGAACCTGCCATGTTCCTCAGCTGCAATGTTCAGTGGAAGTGTGCTTTCCAGGCATCCATGTGGGAGTGCTCTGCTACCCAAACTTTCCACATGGGGGACTCTCGAGCAAACAAATCTGACTGCCCTGTCCTGTAGAAGGAAACCTGGCTGTTTGGAGCATCTCACAAGCTCAAGTGTGGGAAATTCTCTATGACCTCTTTTCAACTCCTCTCCATTTGTCGGTCATTATAGACACAAACTCCAGCTTGAGCAAACATCTGACGTCTGCGCTTACTCAGGTGCTGGATATTTGAATCAGCCACTGCACACTGGAAATGCCATTCGCTTGTCACTGAATTTATTCATAGCTTGGGTTTACAATTCCATCCTCACCCTACTGGTCCACAAGCCCTCATGATAGGGAATTCTGCAGCCACAACACAGCATTCTGCCTTCCCAATAGAAAGAAGAAGGGCCTGGTGAGTCTGCCCAGAAACTCCACATTATGAACAATCTACTTGTCCCTTGAGGGAACCCTGAATTATAGACAGCCCTGGCCCCTAGTGTTGTGTCTGACAGAGCCTAAGCCCCGACCTCGTGTCAGCCACCTAGAAGGCGGGGCCCATATCCCGCATGTTAGACTGGCCACGGAACAGAGCCGTCATCTTTACCCATCCTTGGTATTCAGGCATGTGTCCCCAGACCTTCCCTGGAATCCCTACCAATGAGGGAACCTGAATCACAATAGAGAAATCCTCATTCCCCATGGCAGGATTCCTGTAAGTTCGGAAGGGTGTCCAACACTCAGAGTGTTAGCCTACTGAATGGCCATTGAGACCACCCCCATTCCTGAGGGCCACCCTATGCAAAAGCTTGCATAGTGACCCTCAGCCTGAGCATGCTTTCAAACAAACGCTCTCAGTTGTATCTCCAGGACTTGCATTGGAGGCCTGGTAAGCCCCTATGCCCAAATCATAACCCTTGGTGGGTATTTCCAGGTGCCCAGAGCCAGAGCACTTCTCTGCAATCCCTGTTATGGGACACCCTTAATATGGAAAACAGAACTCTTTCCTCTCTGAGAAAGCCACCACATTATAAGGAGCCGCCAGGATACTTGAGAGGAAATATCACCCATGGACACCTGAGACCACACCTGCATTCTTAGTCCATCGTGGATACACAATCCAGATAAAAAAGCCTGTGCTATCTCCTTTGAGGCATGCGATTTACATTTCACACGGAGCTTCCCTCCAGGAGTATGCATTGGGCCTACAATCACTTCGCCACTAAACCTACCCCGCATTTGTGTTTGCAGACTTCCCTCCGAAAACCATGGCTCTCATGCCCTCCACCATGGGGTCTTTGGAGCCACACCACAGGACTGTGCCCACCATTGCCAAGGAAACTGTGCCCATCAAATTGCCCTATCTTTCCAGATTAGGAGAAACTTGCAAGGCCCCTGAGCCCACCCCAATACTGGTTGCCACTCTGTACACAAATGCACAGTCTGGAACACCCTGATCACCTACATCTAGGCAGACTTTGAAGTCAATGATACTGAGTCAGAGGATTGAACCTGACATTCCGTTAGGATTTTATTGGAACCCTAGATTAAATTTTCAGGCATCTATCCTCAGAGGCCTGTTCTGCAATACCAAATTATGATACATTTGGTCCGTTAGCCCCACATCAGAACATCTCTTGTCCGAGAAGGAAACCGTGCCCTTTGACCAGTGTCAAACCCTCAGGGTAGATGAATCCTACATGGTCCCTTAGCCACCAGCACACTGTAAGGTCTCCATGGTAACAAACCTGCATTATGACCCATCTTCATGAGACTTCATGTCAACTCCAGGCCTTGGTAATTCGCCCAAGAGCCACCAGAACGAATTGGCCATGTTTCTCAGCTGCAATTTTAATGGAGGTGTGCTTTTCAGGCATCCACGTGGGAGTGCTCTGCTACCCAAACTTTCCACATGGGGGACCCTGGAGCAAATAAACCAGACTCCCCCTGTCTGGTGGAAGGAAACTTTGCTGTTTGAAGCATCTCACAAGCCCCAGCATGTGAAATCCTCCATGGCCTCTTGACGCCACCCCTCCATTCATCGGTCATCATAGACATAAACTCCAGCATGAGGAAATGTCTGACTTTCACCTTTACTCAGGTGCTGGATATCTGGAATCAGACACTGCACAATGGAACTGCCTTTTGCTTGGCACTGAATTGAACCTTAGCTTGAGTTTACAATTCCATCCTCACCCTACTGGTCCCCAAGCCCGCTTGATAGGGAATTCTGGGGCCACAACGCAGCTTTTTGCCTTCCCCTTAGAAAGAAGAAGGGCATGGTGATTCTGCCCAGAAACTCTGCATGAGGATCAATCTGCTCAGCCCTTGAGGGATCCCTGATTCATACTCAGCCCTGACCACTAGTTCTGTTTCTGACAGAGCCTGAGTGCTCAATTCATGTCAGCTACTCAGAGAGTCAGGCATGTGAGACTGGCCATGTCTCAGGTCCCTCATCTCTACCCATCCTTGGTATTTAGGCATCTGTCCCCAGACATTTGCTAGAATACCTGCTAATGGGGGAACCTGAGGCACAATAGAGAATTCTTCCTTTTCCATGGCAGGAATCCTGGTAGTTGGGATAGGTGTCCTACATTAAAGTGGTAGCCAGCTGCATGGCCAAGGAGACAACTCCCACTCATAAGGGCTGCCCTAATCACATCAGGCATTGTGACACTCAGACTAGCATGCTTTCAAACAAACGCTCTCAGTTGTACCTCCAAGTCACACATTGTAGGCCTGGTACTCCCCTAGGCCCAAATCCTAATCCTGGTGGGATTTTCCAAGCACCCAGACTCACAGCCCTTCTCTGGAATCCCTTTTTGGGGAACATCTAAGATTGAAAACAGCACTCTTCCATTCAAATGAGAAAGCCACCATACTATTGGGAGCTTCCAGGATCCGTAGAGAGGAAAATACTCTCATGGAAACATTAGAACACACCTGCATTCCAAGGCTATCATGGACACACAATCCAGATACAAAAGCCAGTGCTAGTGCCTTCGAGGTACATGATTTACAGTTCCTGACGATCTGCCCTCCAGGTCTATGCATTGGGCCTACGATCACCTCGCAACTCAACCTAATCCGAGTTTGTGATTGCAGACTTCTCTCCCAAAACCATGGCTTACATGCCCTCCAAGATGGAGTCTCTGGAGCCACACCACAGGACTGTGCCTGCCACCCCCAAGGAAACCGTGCCCACAAATTTGCCTAAACCTTCAAGATTAGGAGAAACCTGCAAGGCCCCAGAGCCCACCCCAATATTGGAGGCCACTCTGTACACAAAGGCACAGTCAGAAACACCCTGATTGCCTACATATAGGCAGACACCGAAGTCAATGGTCCTGAGTCTGATGATTGAACCTGAAATTCCCCTTGGACTTCATTGGAACCCTAGATGAAGTTTTTAGGCATCTGTCCTCAGAGGCCTGTTCTGGAATTCCAACTTATGATACAACATTTGGTCCGTGAGCCCCACAACAGAACATCTCCGATACCCAGAAAAAAACCGTGTTCTTTGACCGGTGTCAAACCATCAGGATAGACTAATCATACATGGCCCCTTAGCCACCAGCACATAGTAAGATTTCCGTGGTAACAAAACTGCATTGTGACCCAACTTCATTAGAAACCAGGCCTTGGTACTTTGCCCTAGAGCAACCAGAAAGAACCTGCCATGTTCCTTAGGTGCAATGGTCAATGTAGGTGTGCTTTCCAGTATCCACGTGCGAGTACTATGCTACCCAAACTTTGCACATGGGGGAACCTGGTGTAAACAAACCAGACCTCCCCTGTCCAGTAGAAGGAAACCTTATGTTTGGATCAACTCACAGGCCTCAGCGTGTAAACTGCTCCATGGCCTCTTGATGCCACCACTCCATTGGTCGGTCATCATAGACACAAACTCCAGTCTAAGCAAACATCTGACATGCACCCTTATCCCGGTGCTGGATGTCTTGAATAAACCACTGCACATTGGAACTGCCTTCCACTTGGCACTGAATTGAACCATAGCTTGTGTTTACAATTCCATCCTCACCTGACTGGTCCCTAAGCCCTCTTGATAGGGAAATCTAGGGCCACAACGCAGCATTCTGCCTTCCCCATCGAATGAAGAAATGCCTGGTGAGTCTGCCCTGAAAACCCACATGAGGATCAATCAGGTCGGCCCTCGAGTCAACACCGATTTATTGGCTGCCATGGCCACTAGTGCCGTGTCTGACAGAGCCTGAGCTCTACTGAGTTTCAGCCACTAGAGAGCAGGCCCCATATCTAGCATTTGGGATT
This sequence comes from Mustela nivalis, assembly GCF_964662115.1. NCBI lineage: Eukaryota > Metazoa > Chordata > Mammalia > Carnivora > Mustelidae > Mustela > Mustela nivalis. The sequence goes on along the minus strand of NW_028135562.1, from coordinate 64,940 downwards.
GCCATGGCCCAAGTATGTCATCTCTACCCATCCTTGATATTCAGGCACCTGTCCCCAGACCTTGGCAGGGATCCCTGCCAATTAGGGAACTTGAAGCACAATAGAGAACTCTTCTTTCCCCATGGCAATAAACCTGGCTTTTGGGATGGGTGTTCTACCCTCAAAGGGGGAGCCAGTTACAACATCAATGACACCACACACACTCCTGAGGACTACCCTTGGCACAAACAGGCATTGTGACCCTCACCCTGAGCATGCTTTCAAAAAATCCCTCTCAGATTCACCACAATGATCCCTCATTTCAGGCCTGGTATGCCTGTAGGTTCAAATCATAAAACTTGGTGGGATTTTCGAGGTGCCCAGACCCAGAGACCATCTCTGGAATTTTTGTTTTGGTGCACCCTTCAGATGGAAAACAGCACTCATCCCTTCCCCAAAAATGTCACCAAATTATGAGGAGCCACCAGGATCCATAGAGAGGCAATGTCTCCCATGGACCCATGAGAACACACCTGCATTCCGAGGCCATCCTGGACACACAATCCGGAGAGAAAAGCATGTGCTACTGCCTTCTATTCACCCTAATTACAGTTCCAGATGAGCTGCTCTCAAGGTATATGCATTGGGCCTGTGATCACCTCGCCACTCACCCTAATTCAAATTTGTGTTTGCAGACTTATCTACCAAAACCATGGCACACATGCCCTCGAGGATGGGGTCTCTGGATCCACACTGCAGGACTGTCCCTGCCATCCACAAGGAAACTGTTTCCATCACAGTTGCCCAAACTGTCTAGATTAGGAGAAACCTACAAGGCCTCTGGGCCTACCCCAATTTCGGCGGCCGCTCTGAACACAAATGCACAGTCTGAAATACCCTGATCCCCTACATCCAGGAACACAGCCAAGTCAATGGTCCTGAGTCAGAATAATGAACCTAACATGCCCCTAGGACGTCATTGGAACCATTTATTTGGTTTTCAGACATGTGTCCTCAGAGGCCTGTTCTAGAATGCGAACTTATGATACAACATGTGGTGCCTGGGCCACACAACAGAACATCTCCTGTCCCCAGAAGGAAACCGTGCCCTACAATCTGTGCAAAATCCCAGAGTAGTAGATTCCTGCACAACTACTAAGCCACCAGCACATTCTAAGATCTACCTGGTAACAAACCAGCTGTGTGGCCCATCTGCAAGAGATTCCATGTCAAATCAAGGACTTGGTACTTTGCTACAGAGACACCAGAATAAAGCTGCCATGTTCTTCAGTTGCAATGGTCAATGAAGTTGAACATTCCAGGCATCCATGCGGTAGAGCTCTGCTACCCAAACTTTCCACATGGGGGACCCTGGAGCAAATAAACCACACTCCACCTGTCCAGTAGAACGAAACCTTGCTATTTGGAGCAGCTCATGAGTCTCAAGGTGAAAATCCCTCCATGGCTTCTTGACGCCACCCCTCCATTTGTCAGACATCATAGACACAAACTCCAGTGTGAGCAAATATCCGACGTCCTCCCTTACTAAGGTGCTGGATATCTCGAAAAAGCTGCTGGACACAGGAACTGCCTTCCGCTTGGCAGTGAATTGAACTGTAGCTTGTGTTTACAATTCCTTCCTCACCCGACTGGTCCCCAAGCCTTCTTGATAGCGAATTATGGAGACACAACACAGCATTCTGCCTTCCCGATAGAAACAAGTGCCTGGTGAGTCTGGCCAGAAACCCCACATGAAGATCAATCTGCTCGGCCCTATATCGGAGGGACCCTGATTTATAGGTTGCCCTGGCCACTAGTGCTGTGTCTGACAGAGCCTGAGCTCAGACCTAGTGTCAGTCACCAGAGTTTGAGCCCCACATCTAGCATTTGGGATTGCCATGGCTCAAGTATTTCATCTCTACCCATCCTTGGTATTCAGGCACCTGTCCCCAGACCTTTGCTGGAATCCCTGACAATGGGGCATCCTGAAGCACAATAGAGAACTCCTCCTTCTTCATATCAGGAAACTTGGCTGTTAGGATGGGTGTTCAACCCTGAAAGGGGGAGTCATTTACAAGTCCAGTGAGACCACACAAACTCCTCAGGGATGCCCTGGAGGCAAACAGGCCTTGTGACCCTCAGCCTGAGCATGCTTTCAAATAATCCTTCTCTGTTGCACCACCATGAACCCGCATTGCAGGCCTAATATGCCCCTAAGCCCAAATCCTAGCACATGTTGTGATGTCCCAATGCCATGAACCAGAGCCCGTCTCTGGAATCCCTGTTTTGGGGCACCCATAAGGTGGAAAACATCACTCTCCCCTTCCCCGAAAAAGCCACCAAACTATGGAGAGCCACCAGGATCCATAGAGAGGAAAAGACTCCCATGGACCCATGAGACCACACCTGCATTCCAAGGCCATGCTGGACACACAATCCAAAGAGAAAAGCCTGTGCTACTGCCTTCCAGTCTCCCTAATTATAGTTCATGAAGAGCTTCCCTCCAGGTCTACGCATTGGGCCTGTGATCACCTCGCCACTCACCCTAATTTGTATTTGTGTTTGCAGACTTCTCTCCCAAAACCATGGCTCACATGCCCACCAGAATGTTATCTCTGAAGCCACAACACAGAACTCTGGCTGCCAACCCCAAGGACACTGTGCATATCAGATTTGCCCAAACCTTCCAAATTAGGAGAAACCTGGGTGGCCCCTGAGCCCACACCAATATTGCCGGCCACTCGGGATGGAAATGCGCAGTCTGAAACACCCTTATCACCTACATCCAGGGAAATAGCCAAGTCAATGATCGTGAGATAGACGATTGAACCTAAAATGCCCCTAGGCTCTCAATGGAACCCCATTAGGTTTTTAGGCATCTGTCCTCAGGGGCCTGTTCTGAAATACCAATCTATGACACATCATGTGGTCTCTGAGCCACACGACAGAACATCCCCTGTCCCCAGAAGAATACCATGCTCTTCGACCTGTGCCAAACCCTCAGGGTAGGAGAATCCTGCATGGCACCTTAGCAACCAGCACATTCTAAGTTCTCCCTGGTAACAAACAAGCATTGTGACCCATCTGCAAGAGATCCCATGTCAACTCAAGGCCTTGGCACTTTGTCCCAGAGCCACCAGAACGAATCTGCCATGTTCCTCAGCTGCAATTGTCAATGGAGGTGTGCTTTCCTGGCATCCATGCCGGAGAGCTCTTCTTCACAAACTTTCCACATGGGGAAACCTAGAGTAAACAAACCAGACTTCACCTACACTGTACAAAGAAATGTTACTTTTTGCAGCAGTTCACAGGCCTCAGCATGTGAACTCCTCCATGGCCTCTTTATACCACCCCTCCACTTGTCGGTCATCATAGACAAAAACTCTAGTGTGAGCAAGCATCTGACATCCACCCTTATTCCAGTGCTGGATGTCTCGAGTAAACTGCTACAAATTGGAACTGCCTTCTGCTTGGCACTGAATTGAACCATAGCTTTTGTTTACAATTCCACCCAAAACTGATTGGTTCCCAAGCTCTCGTGATTGGGAAACCTGGAGCCACAACACAGCATTCTGCCTTCCCTATTGAATGAACAAATGCCTGGGAATCTTCCCAAGAAACTCCACATGAGGATCAATCTGCTCCGCCCTCGAATCTACTCTGATATAAAGGCTGCCATGGCCACTAGCGCTGTGTCTGACAGAGCCTGAGCCCCGACCGAGTTTTAGGCCTCATATCTAGCATTTGGGATTGCTATGGCCCAAGTACGTCATCTCCACCCATCCTTGGTATTCAGGCACCTATCTCGAGACCTTGCTGGAAACCCTGCCAATGGGGCAACCTGAAGCACAGAGGAACCTGACAGAAGAGAACTCATCCTTCCTCATGGCAGGACATTTGGCTGTTGGGTTGGGTGTCCAACTCTCTAAGAGGGAGCCAGATATATGACCAATGAGACCACTCCCACTCCTGAGGGCCGCCATGAAAGCAAACAGGCATTGTGAGACTCAGCCTGAGCAAGCTTTCAAACAATCCCTCTCAGTTGCACCATCATGATCCCGCATTGCAGGCCTCATACACCCCTAGGTGCAAATCCTAACCCTTGGTGGGAAGTCCCAGATGCCCAGAAAAAGAGCCTGTATCTGGAATCCCTGTTTTGGGGCACCCATAAGATGGAAAACAACACTCTTCCCTTCCCCAAAAAAGCCACCAAATTATGAGCTGCACAGATCCATAGAGAGGAAAAGTTTCCCATGGACCCATGAGACTATACCTGCATTCCAAGGCCATCCTGGACACACAATATAGAGAGAAAAGCCTGTGCTACTGCCTTCCAGTCACCCTAATTACTCCTGACAAGCTGCACTCCAGGTCTACTCATTGGGCCTGTGATCACCTTTCCACTAACCATAACCCACATTTGTGTTTGCAGACTTCTCTCCCAAAACCATGGCTCATATGCCCTCCAGGACAGGGTCTCTGGATCCACAACACATGACTGGGCCTGCCATCCCCAAGGAAACTGTGCCCGTCAAACCTGCCCAAACCTTCCAGTTTAGGAGAAACACGCAAGAGCCCTGAGCCCGACCCAATATTGTCGGCAGCACTGGACACAAATGCCAGTCTGAAACGCCCTGATCACCTACATCCAAGCAGACAGCCATTTCAATGTTCCTGGGTCAGAAGATTGTACCTGACATGCTCCTAGGACGTCATTGGAACACTAGATTAGGTTTTCAAGCATCTGTCCTCAGGGTCCTGTTCTGAAATACCAACTTAGGATACAACACGTGGTCCCTGAGCCACACAATAGAATATCTCCTGTCCCCAGTAGGAAACCATGCCCTTCGACCTGTGCCAAACCCTCAAGATTGGAGAATCTTGCACAGCACCTTAGACACCAGCACAAACTCTAGTTTGTGCGTTGACCCATACCACAAGCTTTCCATCTGCTGGACAGTCGAGTCCTGTTGAATGGCTCCAGGATGTCCCATACGGAAAGACTGGAGAGCAGGATTCGAAGGATGGATGCCTGTACAGCATACCTCACATTCCCATTGGCTCTTTGTGACAAGACATGTTTGAACTACTGGCTCTGGGGCGAGCTAACTAGGGGGCTGAATTGAAATGGACTCTCCTGCGGATGGGTCATAATGTGGGTTTGTGTGCATGGAGACCTTGGAATATGTTGGCAGCTCAGGGGCCATGAAGTATTCGCCTAACCGAAGGGTGTAATATTGCTCCAATTAAAAAGAGATCCCTATGTGGAGATGAGACAGGTTCTCTTTGGTGCCTCAGAAAAGCCCCAGATACTGGTCTTCAAACCAGTTCTCTGAGTAGAGACACCTGGAAACCAAAGCTAGGGTTCAGATTAGAGCCTAGATGCCTGTCCGTTTCAATCTTCTGTCTCTGGGGACACTGTCTGAGTATCTAAGTGAAGATAGTTGCTCAGCTGGTGTCAGAGTGCCCCTCTTAGTCCATGGCCGAGGCATGGCCTTGGAGACCTTATTGGATTCTCCTAATCTCTAGGGTTGTGGCCAATGGATTGGGTACAGTTTTCTTGGAGAGGACTGGCACAGTCCTTCAGTGTGTCTCCATAGGCCCTAGCCTGGAGGGTGTGTGGGTCCGGGCTGTGGGTACAGAAGTCTGAAAACACAAACTCGGCTTGGGTGTGGAGCCGAGTGCATGGCAGGATGGACCCACAGACCGTGAGAGGAGATCCTCAGCTTATGAAAGAAGGGCAAATGGGAGGCAGTCACGCAAGCTTTTGTCTTTGGATGTTTTGTCTCCCATAGCCGTGGAATGTAGGGGTGACCTCAGGGGCTATGGAAGAGTCTCCCTCTCTGAGGAGTTGGTCCAGCTCTTAAGATTTTGGGGACATTTTGTGGGAAGGGTGGAGTCCTGCTGTCTGGCTCAGGTGTTCTTCCAGGAGAGGAACTCCAGATCACAGTCCTGGGTTCGAGCAAATGGAATACTCGAGCTCTTGTAAAGATTGGGATCATAGGGGCTTGGCAAGCCCCATATGCGGGCTCTTGGTCGAGGCCCTGAGAGACCTTACTTCGACATGGGGCCCATGCTGATGGTCCCAATGCGAGTTTGTACCCAAGGAGGCACTCAAGTTTAGGCTTGGCCTCAGGGGCCATGAAGGTTTCTCCTACACTGAAGGTATGACTCCATGCCAACAGCAAGCTTTCCAGCCATGGGGAAGGAGAAGATCTGATTTGTGCTTCAGTTACCCACGTTTGCCAGGATTTGATATAATATCTAGGGTCAGATGTCTGAAAACCCAGGTTGGGAAGAGATGACGGCATAAGGCCATGGCCTGTCTGATGTGCTTAGTGTGCAGCCAGTTGTTTCCTTGTCTGTCGGGACGTCAGGCTGTGTCAGACAGAGCACTACTGACCAGGGTAGCCTTTCCAGTTAGGGTGCGGTCGAGGCCAGAGCAGGTTGGTTCTCATTTGTGGTTTCTGGAGAGCCCCATAGGGCAACGTTTTTCTTCTGGTGGGCAGGCAGAAAACTGTGTTGTGGTTCTGGAATTCCCAGTCTGGAGGGCTTGTTTGCCAGGAGTGTGAAGAGGGAAGTCTGAAAACACAAGCTAGCGTTAGGTTTGGGGCCGAGGGCATGGCAGGCGCTCTCTGCAGAGACTGAATCGAGATCTCCTGCATCTGAGGTCAGGGCGAGTATCAGACTTTGCCTCAGGTTGGAGTTTGTGTCCATTATGGCCCCTTCCTGAAGGGGGTGGGGGCGTCATGAGGCCAGGGAGGTTTCCCAACGCTGGGAGTTATGAGCTGCCCCAAACATCAAGGTTTCCTCTGTAGGACAGTCGAGTACTATGAGATGGTTCTAGGATGACCCCTACAGAAAGACTCGAGAGAAGGGGTCTAAGCATGAATGTCTGCAAATGCCACCTCACATTCCCACTGGCTGCTTGGGGCAAGGCAGGCTCAATCTGCAGGCTCTTGGGCGGGTTTCTCAGAGGGCTGAGTAGAAATGGACTCTCCTGAGGATGAGTCATACTGTGGGTTGGTGGCCATGGAGACCTTGGAATGTGGCGGTGGCTCAGGGACTCTGCAGGTTTCTCCAAACCGAAGGGTTTGACACAGCTCCAACAATGAAGCTTCCCATGTGGAGACGATAGTTGTTCTGTTTGGTGTCTCAGGAAAGCCCCAGATGCTGGTCTTCAAACCCAGGCCTCTGAGGAGTGACACCTGGAAACCAAAGCAAGAGTTCAGATTAGGGCCCAGGGGCCTGTCTGGTTCAATCTACTGTCTCTGCCGACATCTGTCTGTGTTTCTGCATGGAGGTAGTTGCTCAGCTTGTGTCAGGATGCCTTTGTCCAGAGAGGCTTATAGTAGTGGGATGTCCTCGGGGGCCTTGAGGTTTCTCCTATTCTGTGGGGTTATGGGCAATGGAATGTGCATAGTCTCCTTGGAGAGAGCAGGACAGTCCTGTGGTGTGGCTCCAGAGGCCCCAGCCTGGCGGCTGTGTGGGCCAGGGCTGTGGGGACAGACATCCAAAAACACAAACTCGGCTGAGGTTTGGGGCTGAGGTTATGGCAGGAGTGATCTACAGTCCGTGAGGGGAGCTCATTGTGATTAGAAAGTAAGGCGAGTGAGAGGCGGTCGTTCAGGCTTATGTCTCTGGATGTTGTATTCATGATGGTCATTTAATGTAAGCATGGTCTCATGGGCCATGGAAGTCTCCCTCTCTGGTGATTTGTCCGGCTCCCAAGAGATTGGGGTCATTTTGTGGGAAGGGAGGAGTCCTGTTTTCTGCCTCATGTGTCCCCACAATAGAGGGATTCTAGAGCAGAGCACTGAGTACATACAACTGGAATACCCACCCTCTGGTTAGGCCTGGGGTCCTATGGGCATGGCAAGCCCATATGCAGATTCTTGGTCCAGCCACTGAGAGACGTTACTTGAATAGTGGACTCATGCTGAGGGTCACAATGTGTGTTTGTGCCCAAGGTGGTCCTCAATATTGGGCGGGACCTCATTGAGCTTGCAGGTTTCTCCTACAGTGAACCTTGGACATGCCAACCTCAGGGTTTCTTGCCATGGGGAAGGAGGAGTTTTGATTTCTGCATCACGTTCACCTCTGGGCACTAATTGGAGATAAGGTCTAGGTTCTGAAGCCTGAAAACCGAGGTTTGGAAGAGATGACGACCTAAGGCCATGGCGGGTCCGATGTGTTCAGTTTGGGGCCAGCTTTCTAGGTGTCGTTCAGGAGGTCTGCACTCAGGCTGTGCCAGACAGGGCATTCGTGCCCAGATACGCTGTATAATTGGGGTACAGTTGAGTGGCATGCAGAAGATAATTATTTGGGGTTTCTCCGTAGCCCCATAAAGCAAAGTCTTTCTTCTGGAGGGCAGGCAGAGTGCTGCATTCTGGCTCCGGAACTGCCAAACTGGAGGCCTTGCGGCCAGGAATGCAAGGATGTAAGTCTGAGAACTGAAGCTTTGCTTTGGTTTCAGGGCGAGGAAATGGCAGGCACACTCTGCAGAGCTGAATTTAGTTTTCATGCATCTGAGGTCAGGGCGAGGTTCATATATTGGCTCAGGTTGGAGTTTCTGTCCATGATGGCCCCTTCATGAAGGGGGGTCATCACACCGCCATTGGTGTTTTCCCATGATGGCAGTAGTGAGATGCTCCAAACCACAAGGATTTTCTGCGGGTCAGTTGAAACCTGTTGGATGGCTCCAGGACATCCCATATGGAACAATTGCAGAGCAGGGTTCTAAGGATGGATGCCTGGGCATCCGGCCTTGCATTCCAATTGTCTCCTAGCGAAACGGCACGTTTGATTGCTGCCTATGATGTAGCAGCCGAGGGGGCTGAGTTGAAATGCATTCTCCTGAGGATCGGTCATAATGTGGGATTGTGTCCATGGAGACCTTGGAATGGGGCAGTGGCACCAGGGCTCTGAAGGATGCTCCTAACCAGAGGTTTTGACACAGCTCCAAGAAGCATTTTTCCCATGGGGAAACAAGATTTGTTCTCATTGGTGCTTCAGTAACCCCCAATATGCTGGTATTGGAAACCAGAACTCTGAGGAGAGATGCCTGGAAACCAAGGCAATGGATCTGATTAGGGCCTGGGGCCTGTCTGGTTTAATCTTCTTCTCTCGGTTCATCTGTCTATGGGATTGAGTGGAGGTAGTTCCTCAGCTGGTGTCAGATTGCCCCTATTTGTCCTGGGCAGTCTACACTATTGGGATGGCCACTTTGACTTTGGAGGTTTCTCCTAATTTGCAAGTTTGTGGCCAATGAAATGGGCAGAATTCATTTGGGGAGGGAAGGCACAATCCTGAGGTGTGGCTCTATGGGCTCAAGCATGGAGGGTGTGTGGGTCAGAGATGTGGGGACAGAAGTCTGAAAACAGAAACTCGTCTTAGGTTTGGGGACATAGGTATGGGAGGCCCGATCTACAGACCTTGAGCAGAACTCTTCAGGATATGAACAAAGAGTGAGTGTGAGGCACTTGCTCAGGCTTTTGACTCTGGATTTTGTGTCACTGATGGCCGTGGAAAGTAGGGGCGTCCTCATGGACCATGGGTGAGACTTCCTCTATGGGGATTTGGATGATCCCAATATTTTGGGGTCATTCCGTGGGATGGGAGGAGTCCATTCTGTTTTTTTTTTTTTTTTTTTTTTTTTTTTTTTTTTTTACCTCAGGTGTGCCACTAAAGAGGGATTCCAGAGCAGAACCCTGGGAAGGGGCGACTGGACAACCCGAACTCTGTATAAGATTGGGGGCCTAAGGGCATGGCAATCCCCATATGGGGTACCTTGGTCCAGCCACTGAGAGGTCTTACTTGTGTACAGTGCTCACACTGAGGGTCACAATGCATGTTTGTGCCCAATGTAGGCATCAAGCATGGGCGGGGACTCATGGGCCATGCTTGATTCTCCTACACTGAACTTTGGACAACATACGAACCACAAGGTTTCTTTCCATGGGGAAGGAGGAATTCTGATTTCTGCATCATGTTCACCCCTGGGCAGTGACTGGAGATAAGATCTAAGTTCTGAATCCAGAAAATCGAGGTTGGGATGAGATGATAACCTAAGGTCATGGAGGGTCCGATGTGCTCAGTGTGCGGTCAGCTTTCTGGGTGTTGTTCAGGAGGTATGGATTCAGGCTGTGTCAGACAGTGCATTAGTGCCCAGGTTAGAATGTATAATTTGGGTACAGTTGAGTTCCATGTAGGTTCATCCTCATTTATTGTGTCAGGGAAGCTCACTGGGGCAACATTTTTCTTCTGGTGGGCAGGCAGAGTGCAGCATTGTGGGTCCAGAATTGCCAAACTTGAGGGCGTCGGGACCAGGAGTGTGAGGACGTAAGTCTGAGATCATAAGCTAGACTTAAGTTTCAGGGCGAGGGCACGGCAGGCACCCTCTGCAGATCCGAATCAAAATCTCATTCATCTGAAGTAGGACGAGGATCAGACTTAGGCGCAGGTTGGAGTTTCTGTCCATGATGGCCCCTTCATCAAAGGGGTGGAATCTCGAGGCCATGGAGGTTTTCCCACGTTGGGAGTTGTGGGATGCTCCAAACTGCAAGGATTCCTTCTGCGGGAAAATTGAGAACTGTTGGATGGCTCCAGGACATCCCATATGGAATGACTCCAGAGCCGGGTTCTAAGGATGGATGCCTGAGCAGACTGCCTCTTACACCAATTGTCTCCCTGCCACAAGACAGGTACGATCTGATGGCTATGCAGGAGCAATCGTGGGAGCTGAGTTGAAATGGACTCTCCTGAAGATGGGTCTTAATGTGTGTTTGTGTCCATGAGGACGTTGGAATGGGGTGGTGGCCCCAGGGCTCTAAAGGATTCTAACCGGAGATTTTGAAACAACTCGAAAGAGCAAGTTTTCCATGTGGAGACAAGATTTGTTCTAATTGGTGCCTCAGGAAACCCACATATGCTGGTATTAGAACCAGGCCTCTGAGGAGAGATACATAGAAACCACAGCAATGCATCCAATTAGGTCCTAGGAGCCTCTCTGGTTCAATCTTCTTCTCTGTCGACATCTGTCTATTTTATGAAATGGAGGTAGTTGCTCAGCTGGTGTCAGACCGCTCCTGTTTGTCCGGGTGGCCTACACTATAGGGATGGCCTCGGGGACTTTGGAGGTTTCTCCTAAATTGTATGATTATGGACAATGGCATGGGCAGAATTCCTGTGGAGTGGGCAGGCACAGACCTGATGTGTGGCTCCAAGGGCCCAGCCTTGAGGGTGTGTGGGCAAGGACTGTGGGGACAGATGTCTGAAAACACAAACTCAGCTTAGCTTTGGGGACGTAGGTATGGCAGGTCCGATTTACAGACTATGAGGAGAACTTTTTGGGATATGAATAAAGGGTGAAAGTGTGACACTTGTCAGGCTTTTGCCCCTGGATTTTGTGTCAATGATGGCTGTGGAATGTCGAGGAGTCCTCATGGGCCATGGAAGAGTCTTTCTCTCTGTGGATTTGGCCAGATCCCAATTGTTTTGGGTTAATCTGTGGGATTTAGTTTTGTTAACTAAGGTGTCCCACCAAAAGAGGGATTCCAGAGCAGAACCCTGGACAACAAGAAATCTAACTAAAAATACGGGCCTAGGGGCATGGCAAGCCCAATATGCCTTCTAATGGTCCAGCCACTGAGAGGCCTTCATTGAGGACAGAACTCATGCTGAGGGTCACATGCGTGTTTATGCCCTCGTGGTACTCAAGCATGGGTGGGGACTCATGGTGCATGCTTGTTTCTCCTACACTGAATGATAGTCAACATGTCAACCACATGAGTTCTTGCCATGGGGAAGCATTAATTCTGATTTCTGCATGTCATTCACTCTTGGGCAGTGATTGGAGATAAGGTCTAGGTTGTGAAGTCTGAAAACCGAGGTTGGGAAGAGATGACGACCTAAGACCATGTTGGGTCCGATATGCTCAGCGTGGAGCCAGCTGTCTGGGTGTTGGTCGGGAGGTCCAAGCTTGTGCTGTGTCAGACAGGGCATTAGTGCCCAGGGTAGATTGTATAATTGGGGTACAACTGAGTGCCGTGCAGGTTGATCTTTATTTGGTATTTCTGGTTAGCCCAAAGGGCAATGTTTTTCTTCTGGAGAACAGGCAGAGTGCTGCATTGTGGCTCCGGAATTTCCAAAGTGGATGCCTTGTGGACGGGGAGTGTGAGGACGGAAGTCTGAGAACACATGTTAGGCGTAGGTTCTGGGCGAGGGCACGGCAGGCACCCTCTGCAGATCTGAATCGGGATATCATGAATCTGAAGTCAGGGCGAGGTTCAAACCTAGGCTTAGGTTTGAATTTCTGTCCATTCTGGCCACTTTATGAAGGGGACAGCATCTCCAGTCCATGGAGGTTTACCCACAATGGAAGTTGTGAGATGCTCCAAACAACAAAGATTCCTTCTGATCAACAATTGAGACCTTTTGTATCACTCCAGTACATACCATACAGAATGACACCAGAGCAGGGATCTTAGGATGGATGCATGGGAAGCCCGCCTCACATTGCAGTTGTCTCCTAGCAAATAGACAGGTTTGATATGCTGGCTCTGTCAGAGCAACCAAGGGGGCTGAGTTGAAATGGACTCTCCTGAGGATGGATGCTAATGTGGGTTTGTGTCCATGGAGACCTTGGAATGGGGCGTTGGTGCATGGGCCCTGAAGGATTCTCCTAACCGGAGGTTTTGAGACATCTCCAAAGGACAAGTTTCCCATGTGGAGACGAGATTTGTTCTAATTCGTGCCTCAGGAAACCCCCATATACTGTTATTGGAATATAGGCCTCTGAAGAGAGATAACTGGAAGCCAAAGCAATGGCTCCGTTTAGAGCCTAGGGGCCTGTCCGGTTGAATCTTCTTCTCTGTGTACATCCATCTAAGGTATTAGTGGAGTTAGATGCTCAGCTGGTGTCAGATGGCCCTTGTTTGTCCCAGGCGGCCTACACTATTGTGAAGGCCTTGGGGACTTTGGAGGTTTCTCCTAATTTTATGATTATGGACAATGGAATGGGCAGAATTCCCGTGGAGAGGGAAGGCACAGTTTTGATGTGGCTCCAGGGGCCCCAGCCTGCAGGGTGTGTGCCTCAGGACTGTGGAGACAGAAGTCTAAAACACAAACTCAGTTTAGGTTTAGGGACGTAGGTATGGCAGGCCCGATCTACAGACCGTGAGGAGAATTCTTCCAGATATGAAGAAAGAGAGATTGTGAGGCACTCGTTCAGGCTTTTGTTTCTGGATTTTGTGTCAACGATGGGCGTGGAATGTCAGGGAGGCCTCATGGGCCATGGACGAGTCTTCCGCTCTGTGGATTTGGCCCGATTCCAATTGTTTTGGGTCAAACTGTGGGATGGGAGGAGTCCTTTCAGTTTTGTTACCTCAGGTGTCCCACCAAAAGAGGGATTCCAAAGCCGAGCCCTGGGGAGGGGAGACTGGACAACCAGAAATCTGGTTAAAAATTGGGGCCTAGGGGCATGACAAGCCCAATATGCTGTCTTTTGGTCCAGCCACTGAGAGGCCTTACTTGAGAACTGGGCTCACGTTGAGGGTCAGAATGCATGTTTGTGAACGACTTGGTCCTCAAGCATCTGCAGGGCCTCATGGGCCACACTGGTTTCAACTACATTTTACGTTGGACAACATGCCAACCACAAGGTTTCTTGCCATGGGGAAGGAGTTCTGATTCCTGCATCATGTTCAACCCTGGGTGGTGACTGGAGATAAGGTTTAGGTTCTGAAGCCTGAAAACCGAGGTTGGAAAGAGATGATGACCTAAGGCCATGGCGGGTCTGATGTGCTCAGTGTGTGGCTAGCTGGGTGGGTGCGAGCCAGGAGGTTCAGTCTCAGGCTGTGCCAGAAAGGGCAGTAGTGCCCAGGGCAGCCTGTATAATTGGGGTCCAGTCAAGTGGCATGCAGGTTGATCCTCATTTGGGGAATCTGGGTAGCCCCAGAGGGCAATGTTTTTCTTCCGGAAAGCAGGCAGAGTGCTGCCTTGTAGTTCTGGAATTGCCAAACTGGAGGGCTTGTGGGCCAGGAATGTGAGGATGGAAGTTGAGAACACAAACTAGACTTACGTTTCTGGGCAAGGGCACGGCAGACACACTCTGCAGAGCTGAATCAAGATGTCCTGCATCTGAAGTTAGGGCGAGGATCAGACGATCGATCAGGTTGGAGCTTCTGTCCCTGATGGCCCCTTCATGAAGCACAGGGGGCGGGATCACGAGGCCATGGAGGTTTGCCCACGATGGGAGTTGTGAGATGCTCCAAACAGTAAAGATTCTTCTGCGGGACTATTGAGACCTGTTGGTTGGCTACAGGACTTCCCATACAGCATAATTCTGAGAATGGTTCTAAGTATGGATGTCTGGGAAGCCTGCCTCTCATTCCAATCATCTCCTAGCGACAAGACGGGTTAGATCTGCTGGATCAGGGGGAGCACCTGAGGGGGCTGAGTTGAAATGGACTCTCCTGAGGATGGGTCCTAATGTGGGTGTGTCTCCATGGAGACCTTGGAATGAGGCGCTGGCACCGGGAACCTGAAATGTCCTTCTAACCAGAGGCTTTGAGAGAGCTCCAACATGCAAGTTTCCCAAGTGTAGACGAGATTTGTTCTGATGGGTGCCTCAGGAGAAGCCCTCAGCTGGTATTGGAAACCAGGCTTTTGAGGAGACATGCCTGTAAACCAAAGCTATGGATCCCATTATGGCCTGGGGTCCTGTCTGGTCAATCTTCTTCTCTGGGGACATCCATCTATGGTATGAGTGGAGGTAGATGCTCAGCTGGTGTCAGACGGCCCTTTTTTGTCCCGGACAACCTACACCATTGGTATGGCCTCAGGGAATTTGGAGGTTTCTCCTAATTTGTACGGTTTTGGATAATGGAATGGGCAGAATTCCCATGGATTGGTTAGGCCCAGTCCTAATGTGTGGTTCCAGGGGCCCAGCCTGGAGGGTGTGTGGCCCAGGACTTTGAGGACAGAACTCAAAAAACACAAACTCAGCTTAGGTTTGGGAACGTAGGTATGGCACGGCCGAACTACAAATCATGAGAAGAACTCTTCAGGATATGAAGAAAGAGCGAGTCTGAGGCGCTTAGTTAGGCTTTTGTCTCTGGATTTTGTATCAGCGATGGCCGTGGAAAGTCGGGGAGGCCTCATGGGCCATGGACGAATCTTCCTCTCTGTGGATTTGGCCCTATCCCAATTCTTTTTCGTGAATCTGTGGGATGGGAGGACTCCTTTAGGGTTTGTTACCTGAGGTGTCCCACCAAAAGAGGAATTCCAAAGCAGAGCCCTGCGCAAGAGTGAAGGGACAACCCGAAATATGGTTAAAAATTAGGGTCTAGGGGCATGGCAAGCCCAATATGCTGTTTCTTCATGCAGCCACTGAGAGGCCTTGCCTGAGGACCGGGCTCAGGCTGAGGGTCACAATGTGTGTTTGAGACCAATGTGGCCCTCAAGCATGGGCTGGGTCTCATGTGCCACACTGGTTTCAACTACACTGAACGTTGGACAACATGCCAACCACGAGGTTTCTTGCCAAGGGAACGAGTTCGGATTTCTGCAACATTTTCAAACCTGGGCAGTGATTGGAGATAAGGTCAAGGTTCTGAATCCTGAAAACCGAGGTTGGGTAGAGATGATGACCTAAGGCCATGGCGGGTCCGATGTGCTCAGTGTGCGGCCAGCTGTCTGGGTGGGGCCAGGACTTCCAGGCTCAGGCTGTGTCAGAATGGGCAATTGTGCCCACTTCAGCCTATATATTTGGTGTACAGCCAAATGGCGTGCAGGTTGATCCTCATTTGGGGTTTCTGGGTAGCCCCAGAGGGCAATGTTCTTCTTCCAGGGAGCAGGCAGAGTGCCGCATTGTACTTCTGGATTGCCAAACTGGAGGGCTTGTGGGCCAGTAGTCTGAGGACTGAAGTCTGAGAACACAAGCTAGGCTTAGTTTTTATGGGTGAGGACATGGCAGGCACAATCTACAGACCTGAATCGAGATCTCGTGCATCTGAAGTCAGGGTGAGGATCAGACGATCTTCAGGTTGGACTTTCTGTCCCTGATGGCCCCTTCATGAAGGGGGGGAATCACGAGGCCATGGGGGTTTTCGCACGATGGGAGTTGTGAGAAGCTCCAAACTACAAAGATTCTTCTCCAGGACAATTGAGACCTGTAAGTTGGCGCCAGTCCAAGGATTCCAAGCATGGTTCTGAGGATGGATGGCTAGGTACCCCACCTGGCATTCCAATTTTCTCCTAGCTACAAGAAAGGTTAGATCTGCTGGATCTGGGGGAGCAACTGAGGAGGCTGAGTTGAAATTGACTCTCCTGTGGATGTGTCCTAATATGTTTTTGTGTCTATGGAGACCTTGGAATGAAGCAGTGGCACTGGGTCCCTGATGGGTTCTTCTAAACAGAGACTTTGACACAGCTCCACCGTGCAAGTTTCCCATATGTAGATGAGATTTGTTCTGATGGGTGAGTCAAGAAACAGCCATATGCTGGTATTGAAATCCAGCCCTCTGAGGAGAAATGCCTGGAAACCATAGCAATAGATCCGATTAGTGCCTAGTGGTCTGCTCATTCCTTTTTTCCTCTGGGGACATCAGTCTATGGGTCTGAGTGCAGGAAGGTGCTCTGATGTGCTCAGACTGCTCCTGTTTGTCCTGGGAAGCCACCACTATTGGGATGGCCTAAGGAACTTTGGAGGTTTATCCTATTAGTAGGATTGTGGCCATTGGAATGGGTACACACAATTCCCTTGGAGAGGGCAAATACAGTCCTCAGGTTTGGCTCCAAGGGCCTGAGCCTTTGGGGTGTGTAGGCCAGGGCTGTTTGGACAGTTTTCTGAAAACACAAACGCGGCTTATGTTTCGGGTCATAGGTATGGCAGGACTGATCTACAGACCATGAGGAGAACTCTTCAGGATATGAAAAAAGGGCGAGCGTGAGGCTCGTGCTCAAGTTTTTGTCTCTGGATATCGTGTCACTCATGGTCGTGAAATTTCCGGGTGACTTCATGGGAAATGGACGAGTCTTACTCTCTGGGGTTTTGCCCCGTCCCAAGAGTTTTGGGTCATTCTGGGGATGGAAGAAGTCCGTTTTGTTGTTGTTGTTGATTTGCTTTGTTTTGTTTTTTAACCTCAGGTGTCTCACCAAATGAGGTATTCCAGAGTAGAGCCAGGGGAGGGCCGACCGGACAACCAGAAATCTGGTTTAAAATTGTGGCCTAGGGACATGTCAAGCCCATTATGACATCTAATGGTCGAGCCACTGAGAGGACTTACTAGAGCACAGGACTCACGCTGAGGGTCACAATGCGTGTTTATGCCCTCTTCGCACTCAAGAATTGGCAGGGCCTCCGGGTGAATGCTGGTTTCTCCTACACTGAACGTTGGACAACATGCCAACCACAAGGTTTCTTGCCATGGGTAAGGACGAGTTCTGATTTCTACATCACAAGCACCCCTGGACAGTGGTTGGAGATAAGGTCTAGGTTCTGAAGCCTGAAAAACAGCAGTTGGGAAGAGATGATGACCTAAGGCCATGGCGGTTCTGATGTGCTCAGTGTGCGGTCAGCTGTCTGGGTGTTGGTCAGGAGGTCCGAGCTCAGGTTGTGTCAGACAGTGCATTAGTGCCCAGGTTAGACTATATACTTTGGGTACAGTCGAATGCCATGTAGATTTATCCTCATATAAGGTGCCTGGGCAGCTCATTAGGCCAAATTTCTTTCTAGAGGGCATGCAGAGTGCTGCATTGTGGGTCTGGAATTGCGAAACTTCTGGGCTTCGGGGCCTGGAGTGTGAGGACGGAAGTCTGAGAACACAAGCTAGACTTGGGTTTCAGGGCCAGGGCACGGCAGGTACCCCTGTAGATCTGAACCTATATCTCATGCATCTGAAGTCAGGGCGAGGATCAGATGTTGGCTCAGGTTGGAGTTTCTGTGCATGACGGCCCCTACATGAAGGGAGCGGAATCTCGAGGCCATGGAGGTTTTCCCACGTTGGGAGTTGTGGGATGCCCCCTTCAAGCATTCCTTCTGCGGGACAATTGAGACTTGTTGGGCAGCTCCAGGACATCCCATATGGAATGAATCCAGGGCACCGTTCGAGGATGGATGCCTGGGAAGCCCGCCTCGCATTCCAATTGTCTCCTAGCAACAAGACAGTTTAGATCTGATGGCTCTGCGGGAGAAACCGGGGTGGCTGACTTGAAATGGACTTTCCTGAGGATGGGTCCTAATGTGTGTTTGTGTCCATGAGGGCCTTAAAATGGGGCGGTGGCACCGGGACCCTGAAGTATTCTCCTAAGCTTTTGACATAGCTCGATGCACAAGGTTACTTGTGGAGACGAGATTTGTTTTGATGGGTGCCTCAGGAAAACCTCGATGCTGGTATTGGAATCCAGGCTTTTGAGGAGACATGCCTGTAATCCAAAGCAATGTATCCGATTATGGCCTAGGGTCCTGTCTGGTTCAATCTTCTTCTCAGGGGACACCCATCTATGGTATGAGTGGAGGTAGATGCTCAGCTGGTATCAGACCGCCCTTGTTTGTCCCGGGCGACCTGCACTATTGGGATGGCCTCAGGGATTTGTAGGGTTCTCCATATTTTACTGTTTTGGACAATGGCATCGGCAGAATTCCCATGGATTGGGTAGGCACAGTCCTAATGTGTGACTCCAGGGGCCCCAGCCTGGAGGGTGTGTGGCCCAGGACTTTGAGGACAGAAGTCTGAAAACACAAACTCAGCTTAGGTTTGGGGACGTAGGTATGGCAGGCCCGATCTATAAACAATGAGAAGAACTCTTCCGGATATGAAGAAAGAGCGAGTCTGAGGCGCTTGCTCAGGCTTTTGTCTCTGGATTTTGTATCAGAGATGGCCGTGGAATGTCGGGGAGGCCTCATCGGCTATGGACGAATCTTCCTCTCTGTGGATTTGGCCCGATCCCAATTGTTTTTCGTCAATCTGTGGAATGGGAGGACTCCTATCAGGTTTGTTACCTCAGGTGTCCCGCCAAAAGAGGAATTCCAAAGAAGAGCCCTGAGGAAAAGTGAAGGGAGAACCCGAACTCTGGGTAAAATTTGGGGCCTAGGGGCATGGCAAGCACAATATGCTATCTCTTCATCCAGCCACTGAGAGGCCTTATTGAGGACTGGGATCAGGGTGAGGGTCACAATGTGTGCTTTTGACCAATGTGGCTCGCAAACATGAGCGGGGCCTCATGGGCCACAGTGGTTTCAACTACACTGAACGTTGGACAATATGCCAACAACATGGTTTCTTGCCACGGGGAAGGAGATGTGTTTTCTGCATCACTATCAAGCCTCGGCAGTGATTGGAGATAAGGTCTAGGTTCTGAAACTTGACAACCGAGGCTGGGAAGAGATGACGACCTAAGACCATGGCGGGTCCGATGTGCTCAGTGAGCGGCCAGCTTTCTGTGTGGGGCCAGGTAATCCAGGCTCAGGCTGTGTCAAAAAGGGCAATAGGGCCCAGGTCAGCCTATATATTTGGGGTACAGTCGAATGGCGTGCAGGTTGATCCTCATTTGGAGTTTCTGGGTAGCCCCAGAGTGCAATGTTTTTCTTCCTGAGGGCAGGAAGAGTGCTGCATTATAGTTCTGGTTTTCAAACTGGAGGCTTGTGGGCCAGTAGTCTGAGGAAGGAAATCTGAGAGCAAGCTAGGCTTCGGATTCTGGGTGAGGACAAGGCAGGAACAATCTACAGACCTGAATTGAGATCTCGTGCTTATGATGTCAGGGCGAGGATCAGAAGATCGCTCAGGTTGGTGTTTCTGTCCCTGATGGCCCTTCATGAAGGGGCGGGGTGGTCACGAGGCCGTGGGGGTTTTCCCACGATGTTAGTTGTGAGAAGCACCAAACTGCAAAGATTCTTCTGCAGGACAATTGAGACCTGTTGGTTGGCTCCAGGGCAACGATTCCGAGCAGGGTTCTAAGGATGGATGGCTGGGTAGCCCACCTCGCATTCCAATTGTGTCCTAGCAACAAGACAGGTTAGATCTGCTGCATCTGGGGGAGCAACCCAGGAGGCTGAGTTGAAATGGACTCTCCTGTGGATGGGTCCTAATGTCTTTTTGTGTCTATGGAGACCTTGGAATGTAGCGGTGGCACTGGGGTCCTGAAGGGTTTTTCCAAACAGAGGCTTTGACACAGCTCCAACGTGCAAGTTTCCCATATGTAGATGAGATGTTTTCTGATGGGTGAGTCAAGAAACAGCCATACGCTGGTATTGGAATCCAGGCCTCTGAGGAGAGATGACTGGATACCACAGCAATGGATCCGTTTAGTGCCTAGGGGCCTGTTCGTTCCTTTTTACCTCTGGGGACGTCAGTCTTGCGTCTGAGTGCAGGTAGGTGCTCAGATGAGCTCAGATTGCCCCTGTTTGTCCTGGGAAGCCACCACTGTTGGGATGGCCTCCGGCAGTTTGGAGGTTTATCCTATTAGTAGGGTTGTGGCCATTGGAATGGGCACTTACAATTCCCTTGGAGAGGGCAAGTACAGTCCTCAGGTTTGGCTCCAGGGGCCTGAGCCTGTAGGGTGTGTAGGCCAGAGCTGTTTGGACAGTTGTCTGAAAACACA
The DNA here is from genome assembly GCF_964662115.1 of Mustela nivalis. Classification (NCBI taxonomy): domain Eukaryota; kingdom Metazoa; phylum Chordata; class Mammalia; order Carnivora; family Mustelidae; genus Mustela; species Mustela nivalis. The sequence goes on along the minus strand of NW_028135562.1, from coordinate 44,360 downwards.
AACGCGGCTTATGTTTCGGGTCATAGGTATGGCAGGACTGATCTACAGACCATGAGGAGAACTCTTCAGGATATGAAAAAAGGGCGAGTGTGAGGCTCGTGCTCAAGTTTTTGTCTCTGGATATCGTGTCACTCATGGTCGTGAAATTTCCGGGTGACTTCATGGGAAATGGACGAGTCTTACTCTCTGAAGTTTTGCCCCGTCCCAAGATTTTTGGGTCATTCTGGGAATGGAAGAAGTCCGTTTTGTTGTTTTTGTTGATTTGCTTTGTATTGTTTTTTTAACCTCAGGTGTCTCACCAAATGAGGTATTCCAGAGTAGAGCCCTGGGGAGGGCCGACCGGACAACCAGAAATCTGGTTTAAAATTGGGGCCTCGGGACATGTTAAGCCCATTATGACATCTAATGGTCGCGCCACTGAGAGGACTTACTAGAGCACAGGACTCACGCTGAGGGTCACAATGCGTGTATGCCCTCTTCGCACTCAAGAATTGGCGTGGCCTGCGGGTGAATGCTGGTTTCTCCTACACTGAACGTTGGACAACATGCCAACCACAAGGTTTCTTGCCATGGGTAAGGACGAGTTCTGATTTCTGCATCACAGGCACCCCTGGGCAGTGGTTGGAGATAAGGTCTAGGTTCTGAAGCCTGAAAAACCGCAGTTGGGAAGAGATGATGGCCTAAGGCCATGGCGGTTCTGATGTGCTCAGTGTGCGGTCAGCTGTCTGGGTGTTGGTCAGGAGGTCCGAGCTCAGGTTGTGTTAGACAGTGCATTAGTGCCCAGGTTAGACTATATACTTTGGGTACAGTCTGGTGACATGTAGATTTATCCTCATATAAGTTGTCTGGGCAGCTCATTAGGCAAAATTTGTTTTCTAGAGGGCAGGCAGAGTGCTTAATTGTCGGTCCGGAATTTTAAACTTGAGGGATTCGTGTCCAGGAGTGTGAGGACGGAAGTCTGAGAACACAAGCTAGACTTGGGTTTCAGGGCGAGGACACGGCAGGTACCACTGTAGATCTGAACCTATATCTCATGCATCTGAAGTCAGGGCGAGGATCAGATGTTGGCTCAGGTTGGAGTTTCTGTGCATGACGGCCCCTTCATGAAGGGAGCGGAATCTCGAGGCCATGGAGGTTTTCCCACGTTGGGTGTTGTGGGATGCCCCCTTCAAGGATACCTTCTGTGGGACAATTGAGACCTGTTGGGCAGCTTCAGGACATCCCATATGGAATGACTCCAGGGCACTGTTCGAGGTTGGATGCCTGGGAAGCCGGCCTCGCATTCCAATTGTCTCCCAGCAACAAGACCGTTTAGATCTAATGGCTCTGCGAGAGAAACCGGGGTTGCTGACTTGAAATGGACTTTCCTGAGGATGGGTCCTAATGTGTGTTTGTGTCCATGAGGGCCTTAAAATGGGGCGGTGGCACCGAGACGCTGAAGTGTTCTCCTAAGCTTTTGACATAGCTCGATGCACAACGTTCCTTGTGGAGACGAGATTTGTTTTGATGGGTGCCTCAGGAAAACCTCGATGCTGGTATTGCAATCCAGGCTTTTGAGGAGACATGCCTGTAATCCAAAGCAATGTATCCGATTATGGCCTAGGGTCCTGTCTGGTTCAATCTTCTTCTCAGGGGACATCCATCTATGGTATGAGTGGAGGTAGATGCTCAGCTGGTATCAGACCGCCCTTGTTTGTCCCAGGCGACCTGCACTATTGGGATGGCCTCAGGGATTTGTAGGATTCTCCAAATTTTACTGTTTTGGACAATGGCATCGGCAGAATTCCCATGGATTGGGTAGGCACAGTCCTAATGTGTGATTCCAGGGGCCCGAGCCTGGAGTGTGTGTGGCCCAGGACTTTGAGGACAGAAGTCTGAAAACACAAACTCAGCTTAGGTTTGGGGACGTAGGTATGGCATCCCCGATCTGTAAACCATGAGAAGAACTCTTCCGGATATGAAGAAAGAGCGAGTCTGAGGTGCTTGCTCAGGCTTTTGTCTCTGGATTTTGTATCAGAGATGGCCGTGGAATGTCGGGGAGGCCTCATGGGCCATGGACGAATCTTCCTCTCTGTGGATTTGGCCCGATCCCAATTGTTTTTCGTCAATCTGTGGAATGGGAGGACTCCTTTCAGGTTTGTTACCTCAGGTGTCCCGCCAAAAGAGGAATTCCAAAGAAGAGCCCTGGGGAAAAGTGAAAGGAGAACCCAAACTATGGGTAAAATTTGGGGCCTAGGGGCATGGCAAACCCAATATGCTATCTCTTCTTCCAGCCACTGAGAGGCCTTATTGAGGACTGGGATCAGGGTGAGGGTCACAATGTGTGGTTTTGACCAATGTGGCCCGCAAACATGAGCGGGGCCCCATGAGCCACATTGGATTCATCTACACTGAACGTTGGACAACATGCCAACCACATGGTTTGTTGCCACGGGAAAGGAGTTGTGATTTCTGCATCACTTTCAAGCCTGGGCAGTGATTGGAGATAAGGTCTAGGTTCTGAAACTTGACAACCGAGGTTGGGAAGAGATGACGACCTAAGACCATGGCGGGTCCGATGTGCTCAGTGAGCGGCCAGCTTTCTGTGTGGGGCCAGGTAATCCAGGCTCAGGCTGTGTCAAAAAGGGCAATAGGGCCCAGGTCAGCCTATATATTTGGGGTACAGTCGAATGGCGTGCAGGTTGATCCTCATTTGGAGTTTCTGGGTAGCCCCAGAGGGCAATGTTTTTCTTCCTGAGGGCAGGAAGAGTGCTGCATTATAGTTCTGGTTTTCAAACTGGAGGCTTGTGGGCCAGTAGTCTGAGGAAGGAAATCTGAGAACAAGCTAGGCTTAGGTTTCTGGGTGAGGACAAGGCAGGAACAATCTACAGACCTGAATCGAGATCTCGTGCTTATGATGTAAGGGCGAGGATCAGAAGATCGCTCAGTTTGGTGTTTCTGTCCCTGATGGCCCTTCATGAAGGGGCGGGGTGGTCACGAGGCCGTGGGGGTTTTCCCACGATGTTAGTTGTGAGAAGCTCCAAACTGCAAAGATTCTTCTGCAGGACAATTGAGACCTGTTTGTTGGCTCCAGGGCAACGATTCCGAGCAGGGTTCTAAGGATGGATGGCTGGGTAGCCCACCTCGCATTCCAATTGTGTCCTAGCAACAAGACAGGTTAGATCTGCTGCATCTGGGGGAGCAACCCAGGAGGCTGAGTTGAAATGGACTCTCCTGTGGATGGGTCCTAATGTCTTTTTGTGTCTATGGAGACCTTGGAATGTAGCGGTGGCACTGGGGTCCTGAAGGGTTTTTCCAAACAGAGGCTTTGACACAGCTCCATCGTGCAAGTTTCCCATATGTAGATGAGATGTTTTCTGATGGGTGAGTCAAGAAACAGCCATACGCTGGTATTGGAATCCAGGCCTCTGAGGAGAGATGACTGGATACCACAGCAATGGATCCGTTTAGTGCCTAGGGGCCTGTTCGTTCCTTTTTACCTCTGGGGACATCAGTCTATGCGTCTGAGGGCAGGTAGGTGCTCAGATGAGCTCAGATTGCCCCTGTTTGTCCTGGGAAGCCACCACTGTTGGGATGGCCTCCGGCAGTTTGGAGGTTTATCCTATTAGTAGGGTTGTGGCCATTGGAATGGGCACTTACAATTCCCTTGGAGAGGGCAAGTACAGTCCTCAGGTTTGGCTCCAGGGGCCTGAGCCTGTAGGGTGTGTAGGCCAGAGCTGTTTGGACAGTTGTCTGAAAACACAAACGCGGCTTATGTTTCGGGTCATAGGTATGGCAGGACTGATCTACAGACCATGAGGAGAACTCTTCAGGATATGAAAAAAGGGCGAGTGTGAGGCTCGTGCTCAAGTTTTTGTCTCTGGATATCGTGTCACTCATGGTCGTGAAATTTCCGGGTGACTTCATGGGAAATGGACGAGTCTTACTCTCTGGGGTTTTGCCCCGTCCCAAGATTTTTGGGTCATTCTGGGAATGGAAGAAGTCCGTTTTGTTGTTGTTGTTGATTTGCTTTGTTTTGTTTTTTAACCGCAGGTGTTTCACCAAATGAGGTATTCCAGAGTAGAGCCCTGGGGAGGGCCGACCGGACAACCAGAAATCTGGTTAAAAATTGTGGCCTAGGGACATGTCAAGCCCATTATGACATCTAATGGTCGAGCCACTTAGAGGACTTATTAGAGCACAGGACTCACGCTGAGGGTCACAATGCGTGTTTATGCCCTCTTCGCACTCAAGAATTGGCGGGGCCTGCGGGTGAATGCTGGTTTCTCCTACACTGAACGTTGGACAACATGCCAACCACAAGGTTTCTTGCCATGGGTAAGGACGAGTTCTGATTTCTGCATCACAGGCACCCCTGGGCAGTGGTTGGAGATAAGGTCTAGGTTCTGAAGCCTGAAAAACCGCAGTTGGGAATAGATGATGACCTAAGGCCATGGCGGTTCTGATGTGCTCAGTGTGCGGTCAGCTGTCTGGGTGTTGGTCAGGAGGTCCGAGCTCAGGTTGTGTCAGTGCATTAGTGCCCAGGTTAGACTATATACTTTGGGTACAGTCGAATGCCATGTAGATTTATCCTCATATAAGGTGCCTGGGAAGCTCATTAGGCCAAACTTTTTTTCTAGAGGGCAGGCAGAGTGCTGCATTGTGGGTCTGGAATTGCAAAACTTCTGGGCTTCGGGGCCGGGAGTGTGAGGAGGGAAGTCTGAAAACACAAGCTAGACCTGGGTTTCAGGGCCAGGGCACGGCAGGTACACCTGTAGATCTGAACCTATATCTCATGCATCTGAAGTCAGGGCGAGGATCAGACGTTGGCTCAGGTTGGAGTTTCTGTGCATGACGGCCCCTTCATGAAGGGAGCGGAATCTCGAGGCCATGGAGGTTTTCCCACGTTGGGAGTTGTGGGATGCCCCCTTCAAGGATTCCTTCTGCGGGACAATTGAGACTTGTTGGGCAGCTCCAGGACATCCCATATGGAATGACTCCAGGGCACCGTTCGAGGATGGATGCCTGGGAAGCCCGCCTCGCATTCCAATTGTCTCCTTGCAACAAGACAGTTTAGTTCTGATGGCTCTGCGGGAGAAACCGGGGTGGCTGACTTGAAATGGACTTTCCTGAGGATGGGTCCTAATGTGTGTTTGTGTCCATGAGGGCCTTAAAATGGGGCGGTGGCACCGGGACACTGAAGTATTCTCCTAAGCTTTTGACATAGCTCGATGCACAAGGTTCCTTTTGGAGACGAGATTTGTTTTGATGGGTGCCTCAGGAAAACCTCGATGCTGGTATTGGAATCCAGGCTTTTGAGGAGACAAGCCTGTAATCCAAAGCAATGTATCCGATTATGGCTTAGGGTCCTGTCTGGTTCAATCTTCTTCTCAGGGGACATCCATCTATGGTATGAGTGGAGGTAGATGCTCAGCTGGTATCAGACCGCCCTTGTTTGTCCCAGGCGACCTGCACTATTGGGATGGCCTCAGGGATTTGTAGGGTTCTCCAAATTTTACTGTTTTGGACAATGGCATCGGCAGAATTCCCATGAATTGGGTAGGCACAGTCCTAATGTGTGACTCCAGGGGCCCCAGCCTGGAGTGTGTGTGGCCCAGGACTTTAAGGACAGAAGTCTGAAAACACAAACTCAGCTTAGGTTTGGGGACGTAAGTATGGCAGGCCCGATCTATAAACCATGAGAAGAACTCTTCCGGATATGAAGAAAGAGCGAGTCTGAGGCGCTTGCTCAGGCTTTTGTCTCTGGATTTTGTATCAGAGATGGCCGTGGAATGTCGGGGAGGCCTCATGGGCCATGGACGAATCTTCCTCTCTTTGGATTTGGCCCGATCCCAATTTTTTTTTCGTCAATCTGTGGAAAGGGAGGACTCCTTTCAGGTTTGTTACCTCAGGTGTCCCGCCAAAAGAGGAATTCCAAAGAAGAGCCCTAAGGAAAAGTGAAGGGAGAACCCGAACTCTGGGTAAAATTTGGGGCCTAGGGGCATGGCAAGCCCAATATGCTATCTCTTCATCTAGCATCTGAGAGGCCTTATTGAGGACTGGGATCAGGGTGAGGGTCACAATGTGTGGTTTTGACCAATGTGGCCCGCAAACATGAGCGGGGCCTGATGGGCCACACTGGTTTCAACTACACTGAACGTTGGACAACATGCCAACCACATGGTTTGTTGCCACGGGAAAGGAGTTGTGATTTCTGCATCACTTTCAAGCCTGGGCAGTGATTGGAGATAAGGTCTAGGTTCTGAAACTTGACAACCGAGGTTGGGAAGAGATGACGACCTAAGACCATGGCGGGTCCGATGTGCTCAGTGAGCGGCCAGCTTTCTGTGTGGGGCCAGGTAATCCAGGCTCAGGCTGTGTCAAAAAGGGCAATAGGGCCCAGGTCAGCCTATATATTTGGGGTACAGTCGAATGGCGTGCAGGTTGATCCTCATTTGGAGTTTCTGGGTAGCCCCAGAGGGCAATGTTTTTCTTCCTGAGGGCAGGAAGAGTGCTGCATTATAGTTCTGGTTTTCAAACTGGAGGCTTGTGGGCCAGTAGTCTGAGGAAGGAAATCTGAGAACAAGCTAGGCTTAGGTTTCTGGGTGAGGACAAGGCAGGAACAATCTACAGACCTGAATCGAGATCTCGTGCTTATGATGTAAGGGCGAGGATCAGAAGATCGCTCAGTTTGGTGTTTCTGTCCCTGATGGCCCTTCATGAAGGGGCGGGGTGGTCACGAGGCCGTGGGGGTTTTCCCACGATGTTAGTTGTGAGAAGCTCCAAACTGCAAAGATTCTTCTGCAGGACAATTGAGACCTGTTTGTTGGCTCCAGGGCAACGATTCCGAGCAGGGTTCTAAGGATGGATGGCTGGGTAGCCCACCTCGCATTCCAATTGTGTCCTAGCAACAAGACAGGTTAGATCTGCTGCATCTGGGGGAGCAACCCAGGAGGCTGAGTTGAAATGGACTCTCCTGTGGATGGGTCCTAATGTCTTTTTGTGTCTATGGAGACCTTGGAATGTAGCGGTGGCACTGGGGTCCTGAAGGGTTTTTCCAAACAGAGGCTTTGACACAGCTCCATCGTGCAAGTTTCCCATATGTAGATGAGATGTTTTCTGATGGGTGAGTCAAGAAACAGCCATACGCTGGTATTGGAATCCAGGCCTCTGAGGAGAGATGACTGGATACCACAGCAATGGATCCGTTTAGTGCCTAGGGGCCTGTTCGTTCCTTTTTACCTCTGGGGACATCAGTCTATGCGTCTGAGGGCAGGTAGGTGCTCAGATGAGCTCAGATTGCCCCTGTTTGTCCTGGGAAGCCACCACTGTTGGGATGGCCTCCGGCAGTTTGGAGGTTTATCCTATTAGTAGGGTTGTGGCCATTGGAATGGGCACTTACAATTCCCTTGGAGAGGGCAAGTACAGTCCTCAGGTTTGGCTCCAGGGGCCTGAGCCTGTAGGGTGTGTAGGCCAGAGCTGTTTGGACAGTTGTCTGAAAACACAAACGCGGCTTATGTTTCGGGTCATAGGTATGGCAGGACTGATCTACAGACCATGAGGAGAACTCTTCAGGATATGAAAAAAGGGCGAGTGTGAGGCTCGTGCTCAAGTTTTTGTCTCTGGATATCGTGTCACTCATGGTCGTGAAATTTCCGGGTGACTTCATGGGAAATGGACGAGTCTTACTCTCTGGGGTTTTGCCCCGTCCCAAGATTTTTGGGTCATTCTGGGAATGGAAGAAGTCCGTTTTGTTGTTGTTGTTGATTTGCTTTGTTTTGTTTTTTAACCGCAGGTGTTTCACCAAATGAGGTATTCCAGAGTAGAGCCCTGGGGAGGGCCGACCGGACAACCAGAAATCTGGTTAAAAATTGTGGCCTAGGGACATGTCAAGCCCATTATGACATCTAATGGTCGAGCCACTTAGAGGACTTATTAGAGCACAGGACTCACGCTGAGGGTCACAATGCGTGTTTATGCCCTCTTCGCACTCAAGAATTGGCGGGGCCTGCGGGTGAATGCTGGTTTCTCCTACACTGAACGTTGGACAACATGCCAACCACAAGGTTTCTTGCCATGGGTAAGGACGAGTTCTGATTTCTGCATCACAGGCACCCCTGGGCAGTGGTTGGAGATAAGGTCTAGGTTCTGAAGCCTGAAAAACCGCAGTTGGGAATAGATGATGACCTAAGGCCATGGCGGTTCTGATGTGCTCAGTGTGCGGTCAGCTGTCTGGGTGTTGGTCAGGAGGTCCGAGCTCAGGTTGTGTCAGTGCATTAGTGCCCAGGTTAGACTATATACTTTGGGTACAGTCGAATGCCATGTAGATTTATCCTCATATAAGGTGCCTGGGAAGCTCATTAGGCCAAACTTTTTTTCTAGAGGGCAGGCAGAGTGCTGCATTGTGGGTCTGGAATTGCAAAACTTCTGGGCTTCGGGGCCGGGAGTGTGAGGAGGGAAGTCTGAAAACACAAGCTAGACCTGGGTTTCAGGGCCAGGGCACGGCAGGTACACCTGTAGATCTGAACCTATATCTCATGCATCTGAAGTCAGGGCGAGGATCAGACGTTGGCTCAGGTTGGAGTTTCTGTGCATGACGGCCCCTTCATGAAGGGAGCGGAATCTCGAGGCCATGGAGGTTTTCCCACGTTGGGAGTTGTGGGATGCCCCCTTCAAGGATTCCTTCTGCGGGACAATTGAGACTTGTTGGGCAGCTCCAGGACATCCCATATGGAATGACTCCAGGGCACCCTTCGAGGATGGATGCCTGGGAAGCCCGCCTCGCATTCCAATTGTCTCCTTGCAACAAGACAGTTTAGTTCTGATGGCTCTGCGGGAGAAACCGGGGTGGCTGACTTGAAATGGACTTTCCTGAGGATGGGTCCTAATGTGTGTTTGTGTCCATGAGGGCCTTAAAATGGGGCGGTGGCACCGGGACACTGAAGTATTCTCCTAAGCTTTTGACATAGCTCGATGCACAAGGTTCCTTTTGGAGACGAGATTTGTTTTGATGGGTGCCTCAGGAAAACCTCGATGCTGGTATTGGAATCCAGGCTTTTGAGGAGACAAGCCTGTAATCCAAAGCAATGTATCCGATTATGGCTTAGGGTCCTGTCTGGTTCAATCTTCTTCTCAGGGGACATCCATCTATGGTATGAGTGGAGGTAGATGCTCAGCTGGTATCAGACCGCCCTTGTTTGTCCCAGGCGACCTGCACTATTGGGATGGCCTCAGGGATTTGTAGGGTTCTCCAAATTTTACTGTTTTGGACAATGGCATCGGCAGAATTCCCATGAATTGGGTAGGCACAGTCCTAATGTGTGACTCCAGGGGCCCCAGCCTGGAGTGTGTGTGGCCCAGGACTTTAAGGACAGAAGTCTGAAAACACAAACTCAGCTTAGGTTTGGGGACGTAAGTATGGCAGGCCCGATCTATAAACCATGAGAAGAACTCTTCCGGATATGAAGAAAGAGCGAGTCTGAGGCGCTTGCTCAGGCTTTTGTCTCTGGATTTTGTATCAGAGATGGCCGTGGAATGTCGGGGAGGCCTCATGGGCCATGGACGAATCTTCCTCTCTTTGGATTTGGCCCGATCCCAATTTTTTTTTCGTCAATCTGTGGAAAGGGAGGACTCCTTTCAGGTTTGTTACCTCAGGTGTCCCGCCAAAAGAGGAATTCCAAAGAAGAGCCCTAAGGAAAAGTGAAGGGAGAACCCGAACTCTGGGTAAAATTTGGGGCCTAGGGGCATGGCAAGCCCAATATGCTATCTCTTCATCTAGCATCTGAGAGGCCTTATTGAGGACTGGGATCAGGGTGAGGGTCACAATGTGTGGTTTTGACCAATGTGGCCCGCAAACATGAGCGGGGCCTGATGGGCCACACTGGTTTCAACTACACTGAACGTTGGACAACATGCCAACCACATGGTTTGTTGCCACGGGAAAGGAGTTGTGATTTCTGCATCACTTTCAAGCCTGGGCAGTGATTGGAGATAAGGTCTAGGTTCTGAAACTTGACAACCGAGGTTGGGAAGAGATGACGACCTAAGACCATGGCGGGTCCGATGTGCTCAGTGAGCGGCCAGCTTTCTGTGTGGGGCCAGGTAATCCAGGCTCAGGCTGTGTCAAAAAGGGCAATAGGGCCCAGGTCAGCCTATATATTTGGGGTACAGTCGAATGGCGTGCAGGTTGATCCTCATTTGGAGTTTCTGGGTAGCCCCAGAGGGCAATGTTTTTCTTCCTGAGGGCAGGAAGAGTGCTGCATTATAGTTCTGGTTTTCAAACTGGAGGCTTGTGGGCCAGTAGTCTGAGGAAGGAAATCTGAGAACAAGCTAGGCTTAGGTTTCTGGGTGAGGACAAGGCAGGAACAATCTACAGACCTGAATCGAGATCTCGTGCTTATGATGTAAGGGCGAGGATCAGAAGATCGCTCAGTTTGGTGTTTCTGTCCCTGATGGCCCTTCATGAAGGGGCGGGGTGGTCACGAGGCCGTGGGGGTTTTCCCACGATGTTAGTTGTGAGAAGCTCCAAACTGCAAAGATTCTTCTGCAGGACAATTGAGACCTGTTTGTTGGCTCCAGGGCAACGATTCCGAGCAGGGTTCTAAGGATGGATGGCTGGGTAGCCCACCTCGCATTCCAATTGTGTCCTAGCAACAAGACAGGTTAGATCTGCTGCATCTGGGGGAGCAACCCAGGAGGCTGAGTTGAAATGGACTCTCCTGTGGATGGGTCCTAATGTCTTTTTGTGTCTATGGAGACCTTGGAATGTAGCGGTGGCACTGGGGTCCTGAAGGGTTTTTCCAAACAGAGGCTTTGACACAGCTCCATCGTGCAAGTTTCCCATATGTAGATGAGATGTTTTCTGATGGGTGAGTCAAGAAACAGCCATACGCTGGTATTGGAATCCAGGCCTCTGAGGAGAGATGACTGGATACCACAGCAATGGATCCGTTTAGTGCCTAGGGGCCTGTTCGTTCCTTTTTACCTCTGGGGACATCAGTCTATGCGTCTGAGGGCAGGTAGGTGCTCAGATGAGCTCAGATTGCCCCTGTTTGTCCTGGGAAGCCACCACTGTTGGGATGGCCTCCGGCAGTTTGGAGGTTTATCCTATTAGTAGGGTTGTGGCCATTGGAATGGGCACTTACAATTCCCTTGGAGAGGGCAAGTACAGTCCTCAGGTTTGGCTCCAGGGGCCTGAGCCTGTAGGGTGTGTAGGCCAGAGCTGTTTGGACAGTTGTCTGAAAACACAAACGCGGCTTATGTTTCGGGTCATAGGTATGGCAGGACTGATCTACAGACCATGAGGAGAACTCTTCAGGATATGAAAAAAGGGCGAGTGTGAGGCTCGTGCTCAAGTTTTTGTCTCTGGATATCGTGTCACTCATGGTCGTGAAATTTCCGGGTGACTTCATGGGAAATGGACGAGTCTTACTCTCTGGGGTTTTGCCCCGTCCCAAGATTTTTGGGTCATTCTGGGAATGGAAGAAGTCCGTTTTGTTGTTGTTGTTGATTTGCTTTGTTTTGTTTTTTAACCGCAGGTGTTTCACCAAATGAGGTATTCCAGAGTAGAGCCCTGGGGAGGGCCGACCGGACAACCAGAAATCTGGTTAAAAATTGTGGCCTAGGGACATGTCAAGCCCATTATGACATCTAATGGTCGAGCCACTTAGAGGACTTATTAGAGCACAGGACTCACGCTGAGGGTCACAATGCGTGTTTATGCCCTCTTCGCACTCAAGAATTGGCGGGGCCTGCGGGTGAATGCTGGTTTCTCCTACACTGAACGTTGGACAACATGCCAACCACAAGGTTTCTTGCCATGGGTAAGGACGAGTTCTGATTTCTGCATCACAGGCACCCCTGGGCAGTGGTTGGAGATAAGGTCTAGGTTCTGAAGCCTGAAAAACCGCAGTTGGGAATAGATGATGACCTAAGGCCATGGCGGTTCTGATGTGCTCAGTGTGCGGTCAGCTGTCTGGGTGTTGGTCAGGAGGTCCGAGCTCAGGTTGTGTCAGTGCATTAGTGCCCAGGTTAGACTATATACTTTGGGTACAGTCGAATGCCATGTAGATTTATCCTCATATAAGGTGCCTGGGAAGCTCATTAGGCCAAACTTTTTTTCTAGAGGGCAGGCAGAGTGCTGCATTGTGGGTCTGGAATTGCAAAACTTCTGGGCTTCGGGGCCGGGAGTGTGAGGAGGGAAGTCTGAAAACACAAGCTAGACCTGGGTTTCAGGGCCAGGGCACGGCAGGTACACCTGTAGATCTGAACCTATATCTCATGCATCTGAAGTCAGGGCGAGGATCAGACGTTGGCTCAGGTTGGAGTTTCTGTGCATGACGGCCCCTTCATGAAGGGAGCGGAATCTCGAGGCCATGGAGGTTTTCCCACGTTGGGAGTTGTGGGATGCCCCCTTCAAGGATTCCTTCTGCGGGACAATTGAGACTTGTTGGGCAGCTCCAGGACATCCCATATGGAATGACTCCAGGGCACCGTTCGAGGATGGATGCCTGGGAAGCCCGCCTCGCATTCCAATTGTCTCCTTGCAACAAGACAGTTTAGTTCTGATGGCTCTGCGGGAGAAACCGGGGTGGCTGACTTGAAATGGACTTTCCTGAGGATGGGTCCTAATGTGTGTTTGTGTCCATGAGGGCCTTAAAATGGGGCGGTGGCACCGGGACACTGAAGTATTCTCCTAAGCTTTTGACATAGCTCGATGCACAAGGTTCCTTTTGGAGACGAGATTTGTTTTGATGGGTGCCTCAGGAAAACCTCGATGCTGGTATTGGAATCCAGGCTTTTGAGGAGACAAGCCTGTAATCCAAAGCAATGTATCCGATTATGGCTTAGGGTCCTGTCTGGTTCAATCTTCTTCTCAGGGGACATCCATCTATGGTATGAGTGGAGGTAGATGCTCAGCTGGTATCAGACCGCCCTTGTTTGTCCCAGGCGACCTGCACTATTGGGATGGCCTCAGGGATTTGTAGGGTTCTCCAAATTTTACTGTTTTGGACAATGGCATCGGCAGAATTCCCATGAATTGGGTAGGCACAGTCCTAATGTGTGACTCCAGGGGCCCCAGCCTGGAGTGTGTGTGGCCCAGGACTTTAAGGACAGAAGTCTGAAAACACAAACTCAGCTTAGGTTTGGGGACGTAAGTATGGCAGGCCCGATCTATAAACCATGAGAAGAACTCTTCCGGATATGAAGAAAGAGCGAGTCTGAGGCGCTTGCTCAGGCTTTTGTCTCTGGATTTTGTATCAGAGATGGCCGTGGAATGTCGGGGAGGCCTCATGGGCCATGGACGAATCTTCCTCTCTGTGGATTTGGCCCAATCCCAATTGTTTTTCGTCAATCTGTGGAAAGGGAGGACTCCTTTCAGGTTTGTTACCTCAGGTGTCCCGCCAAAAGAGGAATTCCAAAGAAGAGCCCTAAGGAAAAGTGAAGGGAGAACCCGAACTCTGGGTAAAATTTGGGGCCTAGGGGCATGGCAAGCCCAATATGCTATCTCTTCATCTAGCATCTGAGAGGCCTTATTGAGGACTGGGATCAGGGTGAGGGTCACAATGTGTGGTTTTGACCAATGTGGCCCGCAAACATGAGCGGGGCCTGATGGGCCACACTGGTTTCAACTACACTGAACGTTGGACAACATGCCAACCACATGGTTTGTTGCCACGGGAAAGGAGTTGTGATTTCTGCATCACTTTCAAGCCTGGGCAGTGATTGGAGATAAGGTCTAGGTTCTGAAACTTGACAACCGAGGTTGGGAAGAGATGACGACCTAAGACCATGGCGGGTCCGATGTGCTCAGTGAGCGGCCAGCTTTCTGTGTGGGGCCAGGTAATCCAGGCTCAGGCTGTGTCAAAAAGGGCAATAGGGCCCAGGTCAGCCTATATATTTGGGGTACAGTCAAATGGCGTGCAGGTTGATCCTCATTTGGAGTTTCTGGGTAGCCCCAGAGGGCAATGTTTTTCTTCCTGAGGGCAGGAAGAGTGCTGCATTATAGTTCTGGTTTTCAAACTGGAGGCTTGTGGGCCAGTAGTCTGAGGAAGGAAATCTGAGAACAAGCTAGGCTTAGGTTTCTGGGTGAGGACAAGGCAGGAACAATCTACAGACCTGAATCGAGATCTCGTGCTTATGATGTAAGGGCGAGGATCAGAAGATCGCTCAGTTTGGTGTTTCTGTCCCTGATGGCCCTTCATGAAGGGGCGGGGTGGTCACGAGGCCGTGGGGGTTTTCCCACGATGTTAGTTGTGAGAAGCTCCAAACTGCAAAGATTCTTCTGCAGGACAATTGAGACCTGTTTGTTGGCTCCAGGGCAACGATTCCGAGCAGGGTTCTAAGGATGGATGGCTGGGTAGCCCACCTCGCATTCCAATTGTGTCCTAGCAACAAGACAGGTTAGATCTGCTGCATCTGGGGGAGCAACCCAGGAGGCTGAGTTGAAATGGACTCTCCTGTGGATGGGTCCTAATGTCTTTTTGTGTCTATGGAGACCTTGGAATGTAGCGGTGGCACTGGGGTCCTGAAGGGTTTTTCCAAACAGAGGCTTTGACACAGCTCCATCGTGCAAGTTTCCCATATGTAGATGAGATGTTTTCTGATGGGTGAGTCAAGAAACAGCCATACGCTGGTATTGGAATCCAGGCCTCTGAGGAGAGATGACTGGATACCACAGCAATGGATCCGTTTAGTGCCTAGGGGCCTGTTCGTTCCTTTTTACCTCTGGGGACATCAGTCTATGCGTCTGAGGGCAGGTAGGTGCTCAGATGAGCTCAGATTGCCCCTGTTTGTCCTGGGAAGCCACCACTGTTGGGATGGCCTCCGGCAGTTTGGAGGTTTATCCTATTAGTAGGGTTGTGGCCATTGGAATGGGCACTTACAATTCCCTTGGAGAGGGCAAGTACAGTCCTCAGGTTTGGCTCCAGGGGCCTGAGCCTGTAGGGTGTGTAGGCCAGAGCTGTTTGGACAGTTGTCTGAAAACACAAACGCGGCTTATGTTTCGGGTCATAGGTATGGCAGGACTGATCTACAGACCATGAGGAGAACTCTTCAGGATATGAAAAAAGGGCGAGTGTGAGGCTCGTGCTCAAGTTTTTGTCTCTGGATATCGTGTCACTCATGGTCGTGAAATTTCCGGGTGACTTCATGGGAAATGGACGAGTCTTACTCTCTGGGGTTTTGCCCCGTCCCAAGATTTTTGGGTCATTCTGGGAATGGAAGAAGTCCGTTTTGTTGTTGTTGTTGATTTGCTTTGTTTTGTTTTTTAACCGCAGGTGTTTCACCAAATGAGGTATTCCAGAGTAGAGCCCTGGGGAGGGCCGACCGGACAACCAGAAATCTGGTTAAAAATTGTGGCCTAGGGACATGTCAAGCCCATTATGACATCTAATGGTCGAGCCACTTAGAGGACTTATTAGAGCACAGGACTCACGCTGAGGGTCACAATGCGTGTTTATGCCCTCTTCGCACTCAAGAATTGGCGGGGCCTGCGGGTGAATGCTGGTTTCTCCTACACTGAACGTTGGACAACATGCCAACCACAAGGTTTCTTGCCATGGGTAAGGACGAGTTCTGATTTCTGCATCACAGGCACCCCTGGGCAGTGGTTGGAGATAAGGTCTAGGTTCTGAAGCCTGAAAAACCGCAGTTGGGAATAGATGATGACCTAAGGCCATGGCGGTTCTGATGTGCTCAGTGTGCGGTCAGCTGTCTGGGTGTTGGTCAGGAGGTCCGAGCTCAGGTTGTGTCAGTGCATTAGTGCCCAGGTTAGACTATATACTTTGGGTACAGTCGAATGCCATGTAGATTTATCCTCATATAAGGTGCCTGGGAAGCTCATTAGGCCAAACTTTTTTTCTAGAGGGCAGGCAGAGTGCTGCATTGTGGGTCTGGAATTGCAAAACTTCTGGGCTTCGGGGCCGGGAGTGTGAGGAGGGAAGTCTGAAAACACAAGCTAGACCTGGGTTTCAGGGCCAGGGCACGGCAGGTACACCTGTAGATCTGAACCTATATCTCATGCATCTGAAGTCAGGGCGAGGATCAGACGTTGGCTCAGGTTGGAGTTTCTGTGCATGACGGCCCCTTCATGAAGGGAGCGGAATCTCGAGGCCATGGAGGTTTTCCCACGTTGGGAGTTGTGGGATGCCCCCTTCAAGGATTCCTTCTGCGGGACAATTGAGACTTGTTGGGCAGCTCCAGGACATCCCATATGGAATGACTCCAGGGCACCCTTCGAGGATGGATGCCTGGGAAGCCCGCCTCGCATTCCAATTGTCTCCTAGCAACAAGACAGTTTAGTTCTGATGGCTCTGCGGGAGAAACCGGGGTGGCTGACTTGAAATGGACTTTCCTGAGGATGGGTCCTAATGTGTGTTTGTGTCCATGAGGGCCTTAAAATGGGGCGGTGGCACCGGGACACTGAAGTATTCTCCTAAGCTTTTGACATAGCTCGATGCACAAGGTTCCTTGTGGAGACGAGATTTGTTTTGATGGGTGCCTCAGGAAAACCTCGATGCTGGTATTGGAATCCAGGCTTTTGAGGAGACAAGCCTGTAATCCAAAGCAATGTATCCGATTATGGCTTAGGGTCCTGTCTGGTTCAATCTTCTTCTCAGGGGACATCCATCTATGGTATGAGTGGAGGTAGATGCTCAGCTGGTATCAGACCGCCCTTGTTTGTCCCAGGCGACCTGCACTATTGGGATGGCCTCAGGGATTTGTAGGGTTCTCCAAATTTTACTGTTTTGGACAATGGCATCGGCAGAATTCCCATGAATTGGGTAGGCACAGTCCTAATGTGTGACTCCAGGGGCCCCAGCCTGGAGTGTGTGTGGCCCAGGACTTTAAGGACAGAAGTCTGAAAACACAAACTCAGCTTAGGTTTGGGGACGTAAGTATGGCAGGCCCGATCTATAAACCATGAGAAGAACTCTTCCGGATATGAAGAAAGAGCGAGTCTGAGGCGCTTGCTCAGGCTTTTGTCTCTGGATTTTGTATCAGAGATGGCCGTGGAATGTCGGGGAGGCCTCATGGGCCATGGACGAATCTTCCTCTCTGTGGATTTGGCCCGATCCCAATTGTTTTTCGTCAATCTGTGGAAAGGGAGGACTCCTTTCAGGTTTGTTACCTCAGGTGTCCCGCCAAAAGAGGAATTCCAAAGAAGAGCCCTAAGGAAAAGTGAAGGGAGAACCCGAACTCTGGGTAAAATTTGGGGCCTAGGGGCATGGCAAGCCCAATATGCTATCTCTTCATCTAGCATCTGAGAGGCCTTATTGAGGACTGGGATCAGGGTGAGGGTCACAATGTGTGGTTTTGACCAATGTGGCCCGCAAACATGAGCGGGGCCTGATGGGCCACACTGGTTTCAACTACACTGAACGTTGGACAACATGCCAACCACATGGTTTGTTGCCACGGGAAAGGAGTTGTGATTTCTGCATCACTTTCAAGCCTGGGCAGTGATTGGAGATAAGGTCTAGGTTCTGAAACTTGACAACCGAGGTTGGGAAGAGATGACGACCTAAGACCATGGCGGGTCCGATGTGCTCAGTGAGCGGCCAGCTTTCTGTGTGGGGCCAGGTAATCCAGGCTCAGGCTGTGTCAAAAAGGGCAATAGGGCCCAGGTCAGCCTATATATTTGGGGTACAGTCAAATGGCGTGCAGGTTGATCCTCATTTGGAGTTTCTGGGTAGCCCCAGAGGGCAATGTTTTTCTTCCTGAGGGCAGGAAGAGTGCTGCATTATAGTTCTGGTTTTCAAACTGGAGGCTTGTGGGCCAGTAGTCTGAGGAAGGAAATCTGAGAACAAGCTAGGCTTAGGTTTCTGGGTGAGGACAAGGCAGGAACAATCTACAGACCTGAATCGAGATCTCGTGCTTATGATGTAAGGGCGAGGATCAGAAGATCGCTCAGTTTGGTGTTTCTGTCCCTGATGGCCCTTCATGAAGGGGCGGGGTGGTCACGAGGCCGTGGGGGTTTTCCCACGATGTTAGTTGTGAGAAGCTCCAAACTGCAAAGATTCTTCTGCAGGACAATTGAGACCTGTTTGTTGGCTCCAGGGCAACGATTCCGAGCAGGGTTCTAAGGATGGATGGCTGGGTAGCCCACCTCGCATTCCAATTGTGTCCTAGCAACAAGACAGGTTAGATCTGCTGCATCTGGGGGAGCAACCCAGGAGGCTGAGTTGAAATGGACTCTCCTGTGGATGGGTCCTAATGTCTTTTTGTGTCTATGGAGACCTTGGAATGTAGCGGTGGCACTGGGGTCCTGAAGGGTTTTTCCAAACAGAGGCTTTGACACAGCTCCATCGTGCAAGTTTCCCATATGTAGATGAGATGTTTTCTGATGGGTGAGTCAAGAAACAGCCATACGCTGGTATTGGAATCCAGGCCTCTGAGGAGAGATGACTGGATACCACAGCAATGGATCCGTTTAGTGCCTAGGGGCCTGTTCGTTCCTTTTTACCTCTGGGGACATCAGTCTATGCGTCTGAGGGCAGGTAGGTGCTCAGATGAGCTCAGATTGCCCCTGTTTGTCCTGGGAAGCCACCACTGTTGGGATGGCCTCCGGCAGTTTGGAGGTTTATCCTATTAGTAGGGTTGTGGCCATTGGAATGGGCACTTACAATTCCCTTGGAGAGGGCAAGTACAGTCCTCAGGTTTGGCTCCAGGGGCCTGAGCCTGTAGGGTGTGTAGGCCAGAGCTGTTTGGACAGTTGTCTGAAAACACAAACGCGGCTTATGTTTCGGGTCATAGGTATGGCAGGACTGATCTACAGACCATGAGGAGAACTCTTCAGGATATGAAAAAAGGGCGAGTGTGAGGCTCGTGCTCAAGTTTTTGTCTCTGGATATCGTGTCACTCATGGTCGTGAAATTTCCGGGTGACTTCATGGGAAATGGACGAGTCTTACTCTCTGGGGTTTTGCCCCGTCCCAAGATTTTTGGGTCATTCTGGGAATGGAAGAAGTCCGTTTTGTTGTTGTTGTTGATTTGCTTTGTTTTGTTTTTTAACCGCAGGTGTTTCACCAAATGAGGTATTCCAGAGTAGAGCCCTGGGGAGGGCCGGCCGGACAACCAGAAATCTGGTTAAAAATTGTGGCCTAGGGACATGTCAAGCCCATTATGACATCTAATGGTCGAGCCACTTAGAGGACTTATTAGAGCACAGGACTCACGCTGAGGGTCACAATGCGTGTTTATGCCCTCTTCGCACTCAAGAATTGGCGGGGCCTGCGGGTGAATGCTGGTTTCTCCTACACTGAACGTTGGACAACATGCCAACCACAAGGTTTCTTGCCATGGGTAAGGACGAGTACTGATTTCTGCATCACAGGCACCCCTGGGCAGTGGTTGGAGATAAGGTCTAGGTTCTGAAGCCTGAAAAACCGCAGTTGGGAATAGATGATGACCTAAGGCCATGGCGGTTCTGATGTGCTCAGTGTGCGGTCAGCTGTCTGGGTGTTGGTCAGGAGGTCCGAGCTCAGGTTGTGTCAGTGCATTAGTGCCCAGGTTAGACTATATACTTTGGGTACAGTCGAATGCCATGTAGATTTATCCTCATATAAGGTGCCTGGGAAGCTCATTAGGCCAAATTTTTTTTCTAGAGGGCAGGCAGAGTGCTGCATTGTGGGTCTGGAATTGCAAAACTTCTGGGCTTCGGGGCCGGGAGTGTGAGGAGGGAAGTCTGAAAACACAAGCTAGACTTGGGTTTCAGGGCCAGGGCACGGCAGGTACACCTGTAGATCTGAACCTATATCTCATGCATCTGAAGTCAGGGCGAGGATCAGACGTTGGCTCAGGTTGGAGTTTCTGTGCATGACGGCCCCTTCATGAAGGGAGCGGAATCTCGAGGCCATGGAGGTTTTCCCACGTTGGGAGTTGTGGGATGCCCCCTTCAAGGATTCCTT
The DNA here is from genome assembly GCF_964662115.1 of Mustela nivalis. NCBI lineage: Eukaryota > Metazoa > Chordata > Mammalia > Carnivora > Mustelidae > Mustela > Mustela nivalis. The sequence continues at coordinate 24,472 of NW_028135562.1, read as the reverse complement.
CTGCGGGACAATTGAGACGTGTTGGGCAGCTCCAGGACATCCCATATGGAATGACTCCAGGGCACCGTTCGAGGATGGATGCCTGGGAAGCCCGCCTCGCATTCCAATTGTCTCCTAGCAACAAGACAGTTTAGATCTGATGGCTCTGCGGGAGAAACCGGGGTGGCTGACTTGAAATGGACTTTCCTGAGGATGGGTCCTAATGTGTGTTTGTGTCCATGAGGGCCTTAAAATGGGGCGGTGGCACCGGGACACTGAAGTATTCTCCTAAGCTTTTGACATAGCTCGATGCACAAGGTTCCTTGTGGAGACGAGATTTGTTTTGATGGGTGCCTCAGGAAAACCTCGATGCTGGTATTGGAATCCAGGCTTTTGAGGAGACAAGCCTGTAATCCAAAGCAATGTATCCGATTATGGCCTAGGGTCCTGTCTGGTTCAATCTTCTTCTCAGGGGACATCCATCTATGGTATGAGTGGAGGTAGATGCTCAGCTGGTATCAGACCGCCCTTGTTTGTCCCAGGCGACCTGCACTATTGGGATGGCCTCAGGGATTTGTAGGGTTCTCCAAATTTTACTGTTTTGGACAATGGCATCGGCAGAATTCCCATGAATTGGGTAGGCACAGTCCTAATGTGTGACTCCAGGGGCCCCAGCCTGGAGTGTGTGTGGCCCAGGACTTTAAGGACAGAAGTCTGAAAACACAAACTCAGCTTAGGTTTGGGGACGTAAGTATGGCAGGCCCGATCTATAAACCATGAGAAGAACTCTTCCGGATATGAAGAAAGAGCGAGTCTGAGGCGCTTGCTCAGGCTTTTGTCTCTGGATTTTGTATCAGAGATGGCCGTGGAATGTCGGGGAGGCCTCATGGGCCATGGACGAATCTTCCTCTCTGTGGATTTGGCCCGATCCCAATTGTTTTTCGTCAATCTGTGGAAAGGGAGGACTCCTTTCAGGTTTGTTACCTCAGGTGTCCCGCCAAAAGAGGAATTCCAAAGAAGAGCCCTAAGGAAAAGTGAAGGGAGAACCCGAACTCTGGGTAAAATTTGGGGCCTAGGGGCATGGCAAGCCCAATATGCTATCTCTTCATCTAGCATCTGAGAGGCCTTATTGAGGACTGGGATCAGGGTGAGGGTCACAATGTGTGGTTTTGACCAATGTGGCCCGCAAACATGAGCGGGGCCTGATGGGCCACACTGGTTTCAACTACACTGAACGTTGGACAACATGCCAACCACATGGTTTGTTGCCACGGGAAAGGAGTTGTGATTTCTGCATCACTTTCAAGCCTGGGCAGTGATTGGAGATAAGGTCTAGGTTCTGAAACTTGACAACCGAGGTTGGGAAGAGATGACGACCTAAGACCATGGCGGGTCCGATGTGCTCAGTGAGCGGCCAGCTTTCTGTGTGGGGCCAGGTAATCCAGGCTCAGGCTGTGTCAAAAAGGGCAATAGGGCCCAGGTCAGCCTATATATTTGGGGTACAGTCAAATGGCGTGCAGGTTGATCCTCATTTGGAGTTTCTGGGTAGCCCCAGAGGGCAATGTTTTTCTTCCTGAGGGCAGGAAGAGTGCTGCATTATAGTTCTGGTTTTCAAACTGGAGGCTTGTGGGCCAGTAGTCTGAGGAAGGAAATCTGAGAACAAGCTAGGCTTAGGTTTCTGGGTGAGGACAAGGCAGGAACAATCTACAGACCTGAATCGAGATCTCGTGCTTATGATGTAAGGGCGAGGATCAGAAGATCGCTCAGTTTGGTGTTTCTGTCCCTGATGGCCCTTCATGAAGGGGCGGGGTGGTCACGAGGCCGTGGGGGTTTTCCCACGATGTTAGTTGTGAGAAGCTCCAAACTGCAAAGATTCTTCTGCAGGACAATTGAGACCTGTTTGTTGGCTCCAGGGCAACGATTCCGAGCAGGGTTCTAAGGATGGATGGCTGGGTAGCCCACCTCGCATTCCAATTGTGTCCTAGCAACAAGACAGGTTAGATCTGCTGCATCTGGGGGAGCAACCCAGGAGGCTGAGTTGAAATGGACTCTCCTGTGGATGGGTCCTAATGTCTTTTTGTGTCTATGGAGACCTTGGAATGTAGCGGTGGCACTGGGGTCCTGAAGGGTTTTTCCAAACAGAGGCTTTGACACAGCTCCATCGTGCAAGTTTCCCATATGTAGATGAGATGTTTTCTGATGGGTGAGTCAAGAAACAGCCATACGCTGGTATTGGAATCCAGGCCTCTGAGGAGAGATGACTGGATACCACAGCAATGGATCCGTTTAGTGCCTAGGGGCCTGTTCGTTCCTTTTTACCTCTGGGGACATCAGTCTATGCGTCTGAGGGCAGGTAGGTGCTCAGATGAGCTCAGATTGCCCCTGTTTGTCCTGGGAAGCCACCACTGTTGGGATGGCCTCCGGCAGTTTGGAGGTTTATCCTATTAGTAGGGTTGTGGCCATTGGAATGGGCACTTACAATTCCCTTGGAGAGGGCAAGTACAGTCCTCAGGTTTGGCTCCAGGGGCCTGAGCCTGTAGGGTGTGTAGGCCAGAGCTGTTTGGACAGTTGTCTGAAAACACAAACGCGGCTTATGTTTCGGGTCATAGGTATGGCAGGACTGATCTACAGACCATGAGGAGAACTCTTCAGGATATGAAAAAAGGGCGAGTGTGAGGCTCGTGCTCAAGTTTTTGTCTCTGGATATCGTGTCACTCATGGTCGTGAAATTTCCGGGTGACTTCATGGGAAATGGACGAGTCTTACTCTCTGGGGTTTTGCCCCGTCCCAAGATTTTTGGGTCATTCTGGGAATGGAAGAAGTCCGTTTTGTTGTTGTTGTTGATTTGCTTTGTTTTGTTTTTTAACCGCAGGTGTTTCACCAAATGAGGTATTCCAGAGTAGAGCCCTGGGGAGGGCCGGCCGGACAACCAGAAATCTGGTTAAAAATTGTGGCCTAGGGACATGTCAAGCCCATTATGACATCTAATGGTCGAGCCACTTAGAGGACTTATTAGAGCACAGGACTCACGCTGAGGGTCACAATGCGTGTTTATGCCCTCTTCGCACTCAAGAATTGGCGGGGCCTGCGGATGAATGCTGGTTTCTCCTACACTGAACGTTGGACAACATGCCAACCACAAGGTTTCTTGCCATGGGTAAGGACGAGTACTGATTTCTGCATCACAGGCACCCCTGGGCAGTGGTTGGAGATAAGGTCTAGGTTCTGAAGCCTGAAAAACCGCAGTTGGGAATAGATGATGACCTAAGGCCATGGCGGTTCTGATGTGCTCAGTGTGCGGTCAGCTGTCTGGGTGTTGGTCAGGAGGTCCGAGCTCAGGTTGTGTCAGTGCATTAGTGCCCAGGTTAGACTATATACTTTGGGTACAGTCGAATGCCATGTAGATTTATCCTCATATAAGGTGCCTGGGAAGCTCATTAGGCCAAATTTTTTTTCTAGAGGGCAGGCAGAGTGCTGCATTGTGGGTCTGGAATTGCAAAACTTCTGGGCTTCGGGGCCGGGAGTGTGAGGAGGGAAGTCTGAAAACACAAGCTAGACTTGGGTTTCAGGGCCAGGGCACGGCAGGTACACCTGTAGATCTGAACCTATATCTCATGCATCTGAAGTCAGGGCGAGGATCAGACGTTGGCTCAGGTTGGAGTTTCTGTGCATGACGGCCCCTTCATGAAGGGAGCGGAATCTCGAGGCCATGGAGGTTTTCCCACGTTGGGAGTTGTGGGATGCCCCCTTCAAGGATTCCTTCTGCGGGACAATTGAGACTTGTTGGGCAGCTCCAGGACATCCCATATGGAATGACTCCAGGGCACCGTTCGAGGATGGATGCCTGGGAAGCCCGCCTCGCATTCCAATTGTCTCCTAGCAACAAGACAGTTTAGATCTGATGGCTCTGCGGGAGAAACCGGGGTGGCTGACTTGAAATGGACTTTCCTGAGGATGGGTCCTAATGTGTGTTTGTGTCCATGAGGGCCTTAAAATGGGGCGGTGGCACCGGGACACTGAAGTATTCTCCTAAGCTTTTGACATAGCTCGATGCACAAGGTTCCTTGTGGAGACGAGATTTGTTTTGATGGGTGCCTCAGGAAAACCTCGATGCTGGTATTGGAATCCAGGCTTTTGAGGAGACAAGCCTGTAATCCAAAGCAATGTATCCGATTATGGCCTAGGGTCCTGTCTGGTTCAATCTTCTTCTCAGGGGACATCCATCTATGGTATGAGTGGAGGTAGATGCTCAGCTGGTATCAGACCGCCCTTGTTTGTCCCAGGCGACCTGCACTATTGGGATGGCCTCAGGGATTTGTAGGGTTCTCCAAATTTTACTGTTTTGGACAATGGCATCGGCAGAATTCCCATGAATTGGGTAGGCACAGTCCTAATGTGTGACTCCAGGGGCCCCAGCCTGGAGTGTGTGTGGCCCAGGACTTTAAGGACAGAAGTCTGAAAACACAAACTCAGCTTAGGTTTGGGGACGTAAGTATGGCAGGCCCGATCTATAAACCATGAGAAGAACTCTTCCGGATATGAAGAAAGAGCGAGTCTGAGGCGCTTGCTCAGGCTTTTGTCTCTGGATTTTGTATCAGAGATGGCCGTGGAATGTCGGGGAGGCCTCATGGGCCATGGACGAATCTTCCTCTCTGTGGATTTGGCCCGATCCCAATTGTTTTTCGTCAATCTGTGGAAAGGGAGGACTCCTTTCAGGTTTGTTACCTCAGGTGTCCCGCCAAAAGAGGAATTCCAAAGAAGAGCCCTAAGGAAAAGTGAAGGGAGAACCCGAACTCTGGGTAAAATTTGGGGCCTAGGGGCATGGCAAGCCCAATATGCTATCTCTTCATCTAGCATCTGAGAGGCCTTATTGAGGACTGGGATCAGGGTGAGGGTCACAATGTGTGGTTTTGACCAATGTGGCCCGCAAACATGAGCGGGGCCTGATGGGCCACACTGGTTTCAACTACACTGAACGTTGGACAACATGCCAACCACATGGTTTGTTGCCACGGGAAAGGAGTTGTGATTTCTGCATCACTTTCAAGCCTGGGCAGTGATTGGAGATAAGGTCTAGGTTCTGAAACTTGACAACCGAGGTTGGGAAGAGATGACGACCTAAGACCATGGCGGGTCCGATGTGCTCAGTGAGCGGCCAGCTTTCTGTGTGGGGCCAGGTAATCCAGGCTCAGGCTGTGTCAAAAAGGGCAATAGGGCCCAGGTCAGCCTATATATTTGGGGTACAGTCAAATGGCGTGCAGGTTGATCCTCATTTGGAGTTTCTGGGTAGCCCCAGAGGGCAATGTTTTTCTTCCTGAGGGCAGGAAGAGTGCTGCATTATAGTTCTGGTTTTCAAACTGGAGGCTTGTGGGCCAGTAGTCTGAGGAAGGAAATCTGAGAACAAGCTAGGCTTAGGTTTCTGGGTGAGGACAAGGCAGGAACAATCTACAGACCTGAATCGAGATCTCGTGCTTATGATGTAAGGGCGAGGATCAGAAGATCGCTCAGTTTGGTGTTTCTGTCCCTGATGGCCCTTCATGAAGGGGCGGGGTGGTCACGAGGCCGTGGGGGTTTTCCCACGATGTTAGTTGTGAGAAGCTCCAAACTGCAAAGATTCTTCTGCAGGACAATTGAGACCTGTTTGTTGGCTCCAGGGCAACGATTCCGAGCAGGGTTCTAAGGATGGATGGCTGGGTAGCCCACCTCGCATTCCAATTGTGTCCTAGCAACAAGACAGGTTAGATCTGCTGCATCTGGGGGAGCAACCCAGGAGGCTGAGTTGAAATGGACTCTCCTGTGGATGGGTCCTAATGTCTTTTTGTGTCTATGGAGACCTTGGAATGTAGCGGTGGCACTGGGGTCCTGAAGGGTTTTTCCAAACAGAGGCTTTGACACAGCTCCATCGTGCAAGTTTCCCATATGTAGATGAGATGTTTTCTGATGGGTGAGTCAAGAAACAGCCATACGCTGGTATTGGAATCCAGGCCTCTGAGGAGAGATGACTGGATACCACAGCAATGGATCCGTTTAGTGCCTAGGGGCCTGTTCGTTCCTTTTTACCTCTGGGGACATCAGTCTATGCGTCTGAGGGCAGGTAGGTGCTCAGATGAGCTCAGATTGCCCCTGTTTGTCCTGGGAAGCCACCACTGTTGGGATGGCCTCCGGCAGTTTGGAGGTTTATCCTATTAGTAGGGTTGTGGCCATTGGAATGGGCACTTACAATTCCCTTGGAGAGGGCAAGTACAGTCCTCAGGTTTGGCTCCAGGGGCCTGAGCCTGTAGGGTGTGTAGGCCAGAGCTGTTTGGACAGTTGTCTGAAAACACAAACGCGGCTTATGTTTCGGGTCATAGGTATGGCAGGACTGATCTACAGACCATGAGAAGAACTCTTCAGGATATGAAAAAAGGGCGAGTGTGAGGCTCGTGCTCAAGTTTTTGTCTCTGGATATCGTGTCACTCATGGTCGTGAAATTTCCGGGTGACTTCATGGGAAATGGACGAGTCTTACTCTCTGGGGTTTTGCCCCATCCCAAGATTTTTGGGTCATTCTGGGAATGGAAGAAGTCCGTTTTGTTGTTGTTGTTGATTTGCTTTGTTTTGTTTTTTAACCTCAGGTGTCTCACCAAATGAGGTATTCCAGAGTAGAGCCCTGGGGAGGGCCGACCGGACAACCAGAAATCTGGTTTAAAATTGTGGCCTAGGGACATGTCAAGCCCATTATGACATCTAATGATCGAGCCACTGAGAGGACTTACTAGAGCACAGGACTCACGCTGAGGGTCACAATGCGTGTTTATGCCCTCTTCGCACTCAAGAATTGGCGGGGCCTGCGGGTGAATGCTGGTTTCTCCTACACTGAACGTTGGACAACATGCCAACCACAAGGTTTCTTGCCATGGGTAAGGACGAGTTCTGATTTCTGCATCACAGGCACCCCTGGGCAGTGGTTGGAGATAAGGTCTAGGTTCTGAAGCCTGAAAAACCGCAGTTGGGAATAGATGATGTCCTAAGGCCATGGCGGTTCTGATGTGCTCAGTGTGCGGTCAGCTGTCTGGGTGTTGGTCAGGAGGTCCGAGCTCAGGTTGTGTCAGACAGTGCATTAGTGCCCAGGTTAGACTATATACTTTGGGTACAGTCGAATGCCATGTAGATTTATCCTCATATAAGGTGCCTGGGAAGCTCATTAGGCCAAATTTTTTTTCTAGAGGGCAGGCAGAGTGCTGCATTGTGGGTCTGGAATTGCGAAACTTCCGGACTTCGGGGCCTGGAGTGTGAGGACGGAAGTCTGAGAACACAAGCTAGACTTGGGTTTCAGGGCCAGGGCACGGCAGGTATCCCTGTAGATCTGAACGTATATCTCATGCATCTGAAGTCAGGGCGAGGATAAGACATTGGCTCAGGTGGGAGTTTCTGCGCATGACGGCCCCTTCATGAAGGGAGCGGAATCTCGAGGCCATGGAGGTTTTCCCACGTTGGGAGTTGTGGGATGCCCCCTTCAAGGATTCCTTCTGCGGGACAATTGAGACTTGTTGGGCAGCTCCAGGACATCCCATATGGAATGACTCCAGGGCACCGTTCGAGGATGGATGCCTGGGAAGCCCGCCTCGCATTCCAATTGTCTCCTAGCAACAAGACAGTTTAGATCTGATGGCTCTGCGGGAGAAACCGGGGTGGCTGACTTGAAATGGACTTTCCTGAGGATGGGTCCTAATGTGTGTTTGTGTCCATGAGGGCCTTAAAATGGGGCGGTGGCACCGGGACACTGAAGTATTCTCCTAAGCTTTTGACATAGCTCGATGCACAAGGTTCCTTGTGGAGACGAGATTTGATTGATGGGTGCCTCAGGAAAACCTCGATGCTGGTATTGCAATCCAGGCTTTTGAGGAGAATGCCTGTAATCCAAAGCAATGTATCCGATTATGGCCTAGGGTCCTGTCTGGTTCAATCTTCTTCTCAGGGGACATCCATCTATTGTATGAGTGGAGGTAGATGCTCAGCTGGTATCAGACCGCCCTTGTTTGTCCCGGGCGACCTGCACTATTGGGATGGCCTCAGGGATTTGTAGGGTTCTCCAAATTTTACTCTTTTGGACAATGGCATCGGCAGAATTCCCATGGATTGGGTAGGCACAGTCCTAATGTGTGACTCCAGGGGCCCCAGCCTGGAGGGTGTGTGGCCCAGGACTTTGAGGACAGAAGTCTGAAAACACAAACTCAGCTTAGGTTTGGGGACGTAGGTATGGCAGGCCCGATCTATAAACCATGAGAAGAACTCTTCCGGATATGAAGAAAGAGCGAGTCTGAGGCGCTTGCTCAGCTTTTGTCTCTGTATTTTGTATCAGAGATGGCCGTGGAATGTCGGGGAGGCCTCATGGGCCATGGACGAATCCTCCTCTCTGTGGAATTGGCCCGATCCCAATTGTTTTTCGTCAATCTGTGGAATGGGAGGACTCCTTTCAGGTTTGTTACCTCAGGTGTCCCGCCAAAAGAGGAATTCCAAAGAAGAACCCTGGGGAAAAGTGAAGGGAGAACCCGAACTATGGGTAAAATTTGGGGCCTAGGGGCATGGCAAGCCCAATATGCTACCTCTTCATCCAGCCACTGAGAGGCCTTATTGAGGACTGGGATCAGGGTGAGGGTCACAATGTGTGGTTTTGACCAATGTGGCCCGCAAACATGAGCGGGGCTTCATGGGCCACACTGGTTTCAACTACACTGAACGTTGGACAACATGCCAACCACATGGTTTCTTGCCACGGGGAAGGAGTTGTTTTTTCTGCATCACTTTCAAGCCTGGGCAGTGATTGGAGATAAGGTCTAGGTCCTGAAACTTGACAACCGAGGTTGGGAAGAGATGACGACCTAAGACCATGGCGGGTCCGATGTGCTCAGTGAGCGGCCAGCTTTCTGTGTGGGGCCAGGTAATCCAGGCTCAGGCTGTGTCAAAAAGGGCAATAGTGCCCAGGTCAGCCTATATATTTGGGGTACAGTCGAATGGCGTGCAGGTTGATCCTCATTTGGAGTTTCTGGTTAGCCCCAGAGGGCAATGTTTTTCTTCCTGAGGGCAGGAAGAGTGCTGCATTATAGTTCTGGTTTTCAAACTGGAGGCTTGTGGGCCAGTAGTCTGAGGAAGGAAATCTGAGAACAAGCTAGGCTTAGGTTTCTGGGTTGGACAAGGCAGGAACAATCTACAGACCTGAATTGAGATCTCGTGCTTATGATGTCAGGGCGAGGATCAGAAGATCGCTCAGGTTGGTGTTTCTGTCCCTGATGGCCCTCATGAAGGGGCAGGGGGGCCACGAGGCCGTGGGGGTTTTCCCACGATGTTAGTTGTGAGAAGCTCCAAACTGCAAAGATTCTTCTGCAGGACAATTGAGACCTGTTTGTTGGCTCCAGGGCAACGATTCCGAGCAGGGTTCTAAGGATGGATGGCTGGGTAGCGCACCTAGCATTCCAATTGTGTCCTAGCAACAAGACAGATTAGATCTGCTGGATCTGGGGGAGCAACCCAGGAGGCTGAGTTGAAATGGACTCTCCTGTGGATGGATCCTAATATGTTTTTGTGTCTATGGAGATCTTGGAATGAAGCGGTGGCACTGGGGCCCTGAAGGGTTTTTTCAAACAGAGGCTTTGACACAGCTCCAACGTGCAAGTTTCCCATATATAGATGAGATTTGTTCTGAGGATGAGTCAGGAAACAGCTGGTATTGAAATCCAGGCCTCTGAGGAGAGATAACTGGATAGCACAACAATGAATCCAATAGTGCCTAGGGGCCTGTTCGTACCTTTTTACCTTGGGGACATCAGTCTATGCATCTGAGTGCATGTAGGTGTCAGATGGGCTCAGATTGCTCCTGTTTCTCCTGGAGAGCCACCACTATTGGGATGGCCTCAAAGAGTTTGGAGGTTTATCTTATTAGAAGGTTGTGGCCATTGGAATGGGCACATACAATTCCCTTGGAGAGGGCAAGTACAGTCCTCAGGTTTGGCTCCAGGGGCCTGAGCCTGTAGGGTGTGTAGGCAGAGCTGTTTGGACAGTTGTCTGAAAACACAAACGCGGCTTATGTTTCGGGTAATAAGTATGGCATGATTGATCTACAGACCATGAGGAGAACTCTTCGGGATATGAAAAAAGGGCGAGTGCTAGGCTCTTGCTCAAGTTTTTGTCTCTGGATATCGTGTCACTCATGGTCATGAAATTTCCGGTTGACTTCATGGGAAATGGATGAGTCTTACTATCTGGGGGTTTGTCCCCATCGCAAGATTTTGGGGTCATTCTGTGGGATGGAAGAAGTTCGTTTTGTTGTTGTGATTTGCCTTGTTTTGTTTTTTAACCTCAGGTGTTCCACCAAATGAGGGATTCCAGAGTAGAGCCCTGGGGGGGGGGCGACTGTACAACCAGAAATCTGGTTACAAATTTGGGCCTAGGGACATGTCAAGCCCATTATGACATCTAATGGTCGAGTGACTGAGAGGACTTACTAGAGGACAGGACTCACACTGAGGGTCACAATGCGTGTTTATGCCCACTTCGCAAACAAGAATGGGCGGGGCCTCATGGTGAATCCTGGTTTCTCCTACACTGAACGTTGGACAACCTGCCAACGACAAGATTTCTTGCCATGGGTAAGGAAGAGTTCTGATTTCTGCATCACAGTCACCCTTGGGCAGTGATTGGAGATAAGGTCTAGATTCTGAAGCCTGAAAACGGAGGTAGGGAAGAGATGATAACCTAAGGCCATGGCGGGTCTGATGTGCTCAGTGTGCGGTCAACTGTCTGGGTGTTGGTCAGGAGGTCCGGGCTCAGGTTGTGTCAGACAGTGCATTAGTGCCCCCGTAGACTATATAATTTGGGTAAAGTCGAGTGCCATGTAGATTTATCCTCATATAAGTTGTCTGAGCAGCTCATTAGGCAAAATTTGTTTTCTAGAGGGCAGGCAGAGTGCTTCATTGTCGGTCCGGAATTGCCAAACTTGAGGGCTTCGTGTCCAGGAGTGTGAGGACGGAAGTCTGAGAACACAAGCTAGACTTGTGTATCAGGGCGAGGACACGGCAGGGACCACTGTAGATCTGAACCAATATCTCATGCATCTGAAATCAGGGCGAGGATCAGACGTTGGCTCACGTTGGAGTTTATGTGCATGACGGCCCCTTCATGAAGGGAGCGGAATCTCGAGGCCATGGAGGTTTTCCCATGTTGGGTGTTGTGGGATGCCCCCTTCAAGGATACCTTCTGCGGGACAATTGAGACCTGTTGGGCAGCTTCAGGACATCCCATATGGAATGACTCCAGGGCACCATTCGAGGATGGATAACTGGGAAGCAGGCCTCGCATTCCAATTTTCTCCTAGCAACAAGAGAGTTTAGATCTGATGATTCTGCGTGAGCAACAGGAGTGACTGACTTGAAATGGACTTTCCTGAGGATGCGTCCTAATGTGTGTTTGTGTCCATGAGGGCCTTAAAATGGGGCGGTGGCACCGGGACCCTGAAGTATTCTCCTAAGCTTTTGACATAGCTCGATGCAAAAGTCTCCTTGTGGAGACGAGATTTGTTCTGATGGGTGCCTCAGAAAAACACCTATGCTGGTATTGGAATCCAGGCTTTTGAGGAGACATGCCTGTAAACCAAAGCAATGTATCCGATTATGGCCTAGGGTCCTGTCTGGTTCAATCTTCTTCTCAGGGGACATCCATCTATGGTATGAGTGGAGGTAGATGCTCAGCTGGTATCAGACCGCCCTTGTTTGTCCCGGGCGACCTGCACTATTGGGATGGCCTCAGGGATTTGGAGGGTTCTCCTAATTTTACGGATTTGGACAATGGAATGGGCAGAATTCCCATGGATTGGGTAGACACAGTCCTAATGTGTGACACCTGAGGCCCCAGCCTGGAAGGTGTGTGGCCCAGGACTTTGGGGACAGAAGTCTGAAAACACAAACTCAGCTTAGCCTTGGGGAGGTAGGTATAGCAGGCCCGATCTATAAACCATGAGAAGAACTCTTCCGGATATAAAGAAAGAGCGAGTCTGAGGCACTTGCTCAGGCTTGTGTCTCTGGATTTTGTATCAGAGATGGCCGTGGAATGTGGGGGAGGCCTCATGGGCCATGGACGAATCTTCCTCTCTGTGGATTTGGCCCGATCCCAATTGTTTTTCGTCAATCTGTGGAATGGGAGGACTCCTTTCAGGTTTGTTACCTCAGGTGTCCCACCAAACTAGGAATTCCAAAGATGAGCCCTGGGGAAAAGTGAAGGGAGAACCCGAACTATGGGTAAAATTTGGGGCCTAGGGGCATGGCAAGCCGAATATGCTGACTCTTCATCCAACCACTGAGAGGCCTTACCTGAGGCCTGGGATCAGGCTGAGGGACACAATGTGTGTTTGTGACCAATGTGGCCTATAAACATGGGCGGGGCCTCATGGGCCACACTGGTTTCAACTACACTGAACTTTGGAAAAACATGCCAACCACTAGGTTTCTTGCCAAGGCGAAGGAGAAGTTCTGATTCTTGTATCACGTTCACTCCTGAGCAGTGAGTGGAGATAAGGTCTAGGTTCTGAGGTGAAAACGGAGGTTGGGTAGAGTTGATGGCCTAAATCCATTGTGGGTGTGATATGCTCTGTTTATGGCCAGCTGTCTGGGTGTTGGACTGGAGGTCTGCCCTCAGGCTGTTTCAGACAGGGCTTTAGTGCACAGGCTAGACAGTATAATTGGGGTATGGTCGAGTGGCATGCAGGTTGTTACTCATTTGGCGTTTCTGGTTAGGCCTATAGGGCAACATTTTTCTTCTGGAGGGCAGGCAGAGTGCTGCATTGTGTCTCCAGAATTGCCAAACTGGAGGGGTGTGGCCAGGATTGTGAGGAAGGAAGTCTGAAAACACGAGTTTTGGGACCAAGAGCATGGCAGGTCCATTCTGCAGAGGCTGAATCGAGATCTCCTGCAGGTGAGGTCAGGGCGATTATCAGATGTTGCCTCAAGCTGGAGTTTGTGTCCACGACGGCCCTTACATGAAGGGGGTGGGGGCGTCATGAGGCCAGGGAGGTTTCCCTACGCTGGGAGTTGTGAGCTGCTCCAAACTTCAAAGTTTCCTTCTTCAGGACTGTCGAGTACTATTGGATGGTCCCTTGATTCCCCATACAGAAAGACTCGAGAGCAGGGGCCTAAGCATGGATGCCGAGAAACGCCTACTCACCTTCCCATTGCCTGGTGGAGACAAGGCACGCTCAATCTGCGGGCTCTTGTGTGAGCTACCCAGAAGGCTGAGTTTAAATGGACTCTCCTCAGGATGAGTCATAATGTGGGTTGGTGGCCATGGAGACCTTGGAATGTGGCAGTAGCTAAGGGACTCTGCAGGATTCTCCAACCCGAAGGGCTTGACACAACTCCAACAAGGAAGCTTCCCATGTGGAGATGAGAGGTCTTCTGTCTGGTGCCTCAGGAAAGCCCCGTATGCTGGTCTTCGAACCCAGGCATCTGAGGAGTGATACCTGGACACCAAAGCAAGAGTTCATAATAGGGCCTAGGGGCCTGTCTGGTTCAATCTTCTGTCTCTGCGGATATCTGTCTGTGTGTCTGCATGGAGGTAGTAGTTGCTCAGCTTGTGTCATAATGCCCCTATTTGTCCAGTGCGGCTTGTGATAGTGGGATGTCCTTAGGGACCTTGAGGTTTCTACTATTTTGTTGAGTTGTGGCCAATTGAATGGGCAGTTTCTTAGGAGAGAGCAGGCACAGTTCTGTGGTGTGGCTCCAGAAACCCCAGCCTGGAGGCTGTGTGGGCCATGGCTGTGCAGACAGACATCCAAAAACCCTAACTCAGCTCAGGTTTGGGGCCGAGGTTACGGCAGGCCTGATCTACAGACCATGAGGGGAGCTCCTCTGGATATGAAAGAAGGGTGAGAGGGAGGCAGTCGCTCAGGCTTTTGTCTCTGGATGTTTTGTCCACAATGGCCGTTTAATGTAGGAGTTGCCTCATGGGTCGTAGAAGTCTCCCTCTCTGGTAGTTTGTCCAGCCGCCAAGTGTTTGGGGTCATTCTGTGGGAAGGGAAGTGTCCTGTTTTCTGCTTCATGTGTCCCACCAGTAGAGGGATTCTAGAGCATAGCAGTGGGTACTGACAACTGGAATACTCGCCCTCTGGTTAAGCCTGGGGGCCTATGGATATGACAAGCCCCATATGCAGGATCTTGGTCCAGCCACTGAGAGGCGTTACTTTAATACGGGACTCACGCTGCAGGTCACAATGTATGTCTGTGCCCTAGGCGGCCCTCAAGCACTGGCATGGCCTTTCGGACAATGCAGGTTTTCCCACATTGCTGAAGCCTGAAAACCGAGGTTGGGAAGAGATGACGACCTACAGCCATAGCGGGTCCTATGTGTCCAGGTTGGGGCCAGCTGTCTGGGTGTCGTTTGGGATGTCTTGTCTCAGGCTGTGCCAGACAGGGCATTAGTATACAGGGTAGGCTGTATAATTGCTTTACAATCGAGTGGCATGCATTAGAAAATCATTTGGGGTTTCTTATTAGCAGCCTAGGGCAAAGTTTTTCTTCTGGAGGGCAGGCAGAGTGCTGCATTGTGGCATCGGAATTCCCAAACTGGAGGGCTTGTGGGCCAGGAGAGTGAGGACGGAAGTCTGAGAACACAAGCTAGGCTTAGGTTTCAGGGCAAGGACATGGCAGGCACACTCTGCAGAGCTGAATTGAGATCTCATGCGTCTGAAGTCAGGTCGAGGATCAGACTTTGGCTCAGGTTTGAGTTTCTGTCCATGTTGGTCTCTTCATGAAGGGGGGATATTATGAGCCCATGGGGGTTTTCCCACTATTGGAGTTGTGAGATGCTCCAAACCGCAAGGATTCCTTCTGTGGGACAATTAAGATTTGTTGGATGGCTCCAGGACGTCTTATAAGGTATTTTTCCAGAACAGGGTTCTAAGTATGGATGCCTGGGCAGCCAGCCTCACATTCCAATTGTCTCCTAGCAACAAGAAACGTTTGATCTGCTGGCTTGGGGTAGCAACAGAGGGGGCTGAGTTGAAATGGACTTTCCTGAGGATGGTCTTAATGTTGGTTTGAGTCCATGGAGACCTTGGTATGGGGCAGTGGCACCAGGGCCCTGAAGGATTCTCCTAACCAGAGGTTATGACAAAGCTCCAATGAGCAAGTTTTCCATGGGGAGACGAGATTTGTTCTTAATGGTGCCTCAGGAAACCACCATATGCTGGTATTGGAAACGAGGCCTCTGAGGAGAGATGCCTGAAAACCAAAGCAATGGATCTGATTAGGGCCTAGGGGGCTGTCCGGTTCAATATTCTTCTCTGGGGACATCTGTTGTCTGAGTGGAGGTAGTTGCTCAGCTGGTTTGAGATCACCCCTGTTTGTCCTGGGCGGCCTACAATATTGGGATGGCCTCGGTGACTTTGGAGGTTTTTTCTCATTTGCAAGGTTGTGGCCAATGGAATGGGAAGAATTCCCTTGAAAGGGAAGCACAGTCCTGAGGTGTGGCTCCAGGGACCCAAGTGTGGAGCGTGTGTGGTCCAGGGTTATTTGGACAAAAGTCTGAAAACACAAACTCCACTTAGTTTGGGGGATGTAGGTATGGCCGGTCCGATCTATAGGCCGTGAGGAGAACACTTCGGGATATGAACAAAGGGCGAATGTGAGGTGCTTGCTCATGCTTTTTTTTTTTTTTTTCTGGAAATGTGTCACCGATTGCCATGGAATGTCGGGGTGTCCTCATGGGCCATCGATGAGGCTCCTTTTCTGGGGATTTGACCTGATCCGAAGAGTTTGGGGTCATTCTGTGGTAAGGGAGGAGGCCTTTCTGGTTTTTTTGTTTATTTATTTATTTTTTTTTTTTTACCTCAGGTGGCCCACCAAAATAGGGATTCCAGAGCAGAGTCGTGGGTTGGGGCAACTGGACAACCAGACCTCTGGTTAACATTGGGACTTAAGAACATGGCAATCCCCATATGTGGGCTCTTGGTCCAGACACTGAGAGACTTTCCTTGAGGATAGGTCTCACACTGAGTTTCACAATGTGTTTTTGTGCCCAAGGAGCCCCTCATGTCAGGACGTGGCCTAATGTACCATGCTGGTTTCTCCTACACTGAACGTTGCACAATATGGCAACCACAAGTTTTCTGGCCATGGGGAAGATGGAGTTCTAATTTCTGCAACACTTTCACTCCTGGACTGTGATTGGATTTAAGGTCTAGGTTCTGAAGCCTGAAATCTGAGGTTGGGAAGAGATGAAGACCTAAGGCCATGGTGTGGCTGATGTGCTCAGTGTTCGGCCAGCTGTTGAGTGTGGGTTGGGAGGTGCAGGCTCAGGCTGTGGCAGACAGGGAATTAGTGCCCTGGCTAGACTGTATCATTGGGGTGCAGTCGAGTTTCGTGCAGGATGGTACTCATTTGTGGTTACTGGGTAGCCCCAGAGGGCAACGTTTTTCTTCTGGAGGGAAGACACAGTGCCACATAGTGGCTCCAGAATTCCCAAACTGGAAGGCTTGTGGGCCAGGAGTGTGAGGAAAAAATTCTGAGAACAAGAGCCAGACTTAGATTTCGGGGTGAGGGGACGGCAGGCACCCTCTGCAGAGATGATTCGAGATCCCGTATGCCTGAAGACAGAGCTAGGATCAGACGTTGGCTTACGTCGGAGTTTCTGTCCATGACGGCCCCTTCATGAAGGGGACGGTGTCACGAGGACATGGAGGTTTTCCCACGATGGGAATTGTGAGATGCTCCAAACCGTAATGATTCCTTCTGTGGGACAGTCGAGACCTGTTGGATGGCTCCAGGACATCCCATAAGGAAGTTATTCAGAGCAGGGTTCTAAGGATGGATGCCTGGGCAGCCTGCCTCCCATTCCAGGTGTCTCATAGCGCCAAGGCAAGTTCGATCTGCTGGATCTAGGGGAGCAACCGAGGCGGGTGTGTTGAAATGGGTGAGTTGAGGATGGGTCATAATGTGCATTTGTGTCCATGTAGACCTTGGAATGGGGTGCTTGATCCGGGGCCTTGAGGGATGTTCATAACCGGAGGTTTTGATGGGCTCTAAAGAGTACGTTTCCTATGTATAGAAGAGAATTGTTTTGATGAGTGCCTAAGGAATCTCCCATATGCTGGTATTGGAAACCAGGCCTCTGTGGAGAGATGACTGGAAACAAAAGCAATCGAGATGATTAGGGCATAGGTGCCTGTCCGGTTCAATCTCTTTCCTGAGGATACGTGTCTAAGGATCTGAGGGGATGTAGTTGCTCAGCTTGTGTCAGATCGCCCCTGTTTGTCCTGGGCAGCCTATAATATTGGGATGGCTTCGGGACTTTGGAGTTTCTCCTAATCTATAGGGTTGTGGCCAATGGAATGGGCAGAAATCCCCTGGAGAGGTCAGGCACAGTTCTGAGTTTGGCTCTAGGGGCCCAGCCTTGAGGCTGTGTGGGCCAGGCCTGTGGGGACAAAAGTCTGCAAACACAAACTCTGCTTAGGATTGGGGACATAGGTATGGCACGCCCAATCTACAGACTGTGATAACACTTAGGGATATGAAAAAGGGTGAGTTTGAGGTGCTTGCTCAGGTTTTGTCTCTGGATTTGTGTCAACAATGTGAATGGAATGCTGGCGTGGCCTCATGGGTTGTGGATGGCTTTCCTTCTCTGAGGATTTGACCTGATCCCAAGAGTTTGGGTACATTCTGTGGGGTGGGGGGAGTCTTTTCTGTTTTTTTATTTTATTTTATTTTATATTTTATTTTATGTACCTCAAGTGTCCCAATAAAAGAGGGATTCCAGAGCAGAGTCCTTGGGAGGGACAACTGGATATCCCCACCTCTGTTTAAGTTTGGGGGCCTAGGGGCATGGCAAGTCCAATAGGCGGGCTCTTGATTCAGACACTGAGAGGCCTTCCTTGAGGACAGGGCTCATGCTGAGGGTCACAATGCCTATTTGTGCCCAACAAGGCCCTCAAGCATGGGAAGTGCCTCATGGGCCACGCTAGATTCTTCTACACTGAACGTTGGAGAATATGCCAACCACAAGGTTTCCAGCCATGGCGAAGGAAGAGTTGTGATTTCTGCATCACGTTCACCCCTGGACAGTGTTTGGAGTTTAGGTCTAGGTTCTGAAACCCGAAAACTGAGGTTGGGAGGGATGAAGACCTAAGGACCTGATGGGTCCAATGAGCTCAGTGTGCGGCCAGCTGTTGAGCGTAGGTCTGGAGGTGTGGGCTCATGCTGTGTCAGACAAGGCATTAGACAGGGTAGACTGCATATTTGGGGTGCAGTCGAGTGGCGTTCAGTTGATCCTTATTCGGGTTTCTAGGTAGCTCCATAAGGCAACGTTTTTCTTCTGGAGGGCAGGCAGTGTGCTGCATTATGGCCCCAGTATTGCCAATCTGTAGGGCTTTTGGGGCAGGGGTGTGAGGACGGTAGTCTGAGAACACAAGCTAGGCTTAGTTTTGGGGGTGAGTGCACAGAAGGCACACTCTGCAGAGCTGAATCAAGATCTCATGCACCTGAAGTCAGGGCGAATATCAGACGTTTGCTCAGGTTGGAGTTTCTGTCCATGATGGCCCCTTTATAAAGTGGAGCGTCTCAAGAGGCCATGTAGATTTTCCCACAATGGGAGTTGTGAGATGCTCCAGACTGCAAAGATTCCTTCTGTGGGACACTTGAGACCTGTTGGATGGCTCTAGGATGTCCCATGTGGAACGACTCCAGAGTAGGGTTCTAAGGATGGATGCCTGGGCAGCCCGCCTCCCATTCTAGTTGTCTCCTAGCAACAAGGCAGGTTTGATCTGCAGGCCCTGGGGGAGAAACCAAGGGGGTTGAGTTGACATGGACTCTCCCGACAATAGATCATAATGTGGGTTTAAGTCCATGGAGACCTTGGAATGGGGCGCTTGATCCGGGGCCCTGAAAGATTCTCCTAAACAGAGGTTTTTATAGAGCTCCAAAGAGTACATTTCCTATGTGGAGACGAGATTTTTCTGATGAGTGCCTCAGTAATCCCCCGTATTCTGGTATTGGAAACCAGGCCTCTGAGGAGAGATGCCTGGAAACAAAAGCAATGGATCTGATTAGAGCCTAAGTGCCTGTCCAGTTCAATCTTATTCTATGGGGATATCTGTCTCTGGGTCTGAGTGGAGGTAGTTTCCTAACTTGTGAAAGATCATCCCTGTTTGTCCTGGGCAGCCAACACTATTGGGATGGCCTCGGGGAGTTTGGAGGATTCTCCTAATCTATAGGGTTGTGGCCAATGGAAATGGCAGAATTCCCCTGGAGAGGGAAGCCACAGTCCTGAGGTGTGTCTCCAGGGTCCCCAGCTTGGACGGTGTGTGGGCCAGGACTGTGGGGACAGAAGTCTGAAAACACAAACTCAGCTTAGGTTTGGGGATGTATGTATGAAGGCTCGATCTACAGACAGTAAGAATTTTCCGTGCTATGAACAAAGGGCGAGTATGTGGCGCTTGCTCAAGCTTTTGTCTCTGGATTTTGTGTCAACGGTGGCCGTGGAATGTCACGGTGTCCTCAAGGGCCATGGACAATTCTTTCTCTGGTGATATGGCCTGATCCCAAGTGGTTGGGATCATTCTGTGAATGGGAAGAGTCCTTTCTGTATTTTTTTTTTTTACCTCAGGTGTTCCACCAAATAGGGATTCCAGAGTAGAGCACTGAGTAGGGGTGACTAGACATCTCGAACTCTGGTTGAGATTGGGGGACTAGGGGCTTGGCAAGCCCCATATGTGGGCTGTTGTTCCAGTCACTAAGAGGCTTTACATGAGGATAGGGCTCACGCTGAGGGTCACAATGTGTGTTTGTGCAAATTGTGGCCCTCAGGGATAGGTGGGGCCTCATAGTCCATGCTGCTTTCTCCTACTATGAACAATGGACAACATGCCAACCACTAGGTTACTTGCCAAGGCGAAGGAGAAGTTCTGATTCTTGCATCACGTTCACTCCTGAGCAGTGAGTGGAGATAAGGCCTAGGTTCTGAAGGTGAAAACTGAGGTTGGGTAGAGATGATGGCCTAAAGCCATTGTGGGTGTGATATGCTCTGTGTACGGCCAGCTTTCTGGGTGTTGGACTGGAGGTCTGCCCTCAGGCTGTGTCAGATAGGGCTTTAGTGCACAGGCTAGACAGTATAATTGGGGTATGGTCGAGTGGCATGCAGGTTGTTACTCATTTGGCGTTTCCGGTTAGGCCTATAGGGCAACATTTTTCTTCTGGAGGGCAGGCAGAGTGCTGCATTGTGTCTCCAGAATTGCCAAACTGGAGGGGTGTGGCCAGGATTGTGAGGAAGGAAGTCTGAAAACACAAGCTAGCACGAGTTTTGGGGCCAAGAGCATGGCAGGCCCACTCTGCAGAGGCTGAATCGAGATCTCCTGCAGGTGAGGTCAGGGCGAGTATCAGATGTTGCCTCAAGCTGGAGTTTGTGTCCATGACGGCCCCTTCCTGAAGGGGTTGGGGGCGTCATGAGGCCAGGGAGGTTTCCCTACGCTGGGAGTTGTGAGCTGCTCCAAACTTCAAAGTTTCCTTCTTCAGGACAGTCGAGTACTATTGGATGGTCCCTTGATTCCCCATACAGAAAGACTCGAGAGCAGGGGCCTAAGCATGGATGCCGAGAAACGCCTACTCACCTTCCCATTGCCTGGTGGAGACAAGGCACGCTCAATCTGCGGGCTCTTGTGTGAGCTACCCAGAAGGCTGAGTTTAAATGGACTCTCCTCAGGATGAGTCATAATGTGGGTTGGTGGCCATGGAGACCTTGGAATGTGGCAGTAGCTAAGGGACTCTGCAGGATTCTCCAACCCGAAGGGCTTGACACAACTCCAACAAGGAAGCTTCCCATGTGGAGATGAGAGGTCTTCTGTCTGGTGCCTCAGGAAAGCCCCGTATGCTGGTCTTCGAACCCAGGCATCTGAGGAGTGATACCTGGACACCAAAGCAAGAGTTCATAATAGGGCCTAGGGGCCTGTCTGGTTCAATCTTCTGTCTCTGCGGATATCTGTCTGTGTGTCTGCATGGAGGTAGTAGTTGCTCAGCTTGTGTCATAATGCCCCTATTTGTCCAGTGCGGCTTGTGATAGTGGGATGTCCTTAGGGACCTTGAGGTTTCTACTATTTTGTTGAGTTGTGGCCAATTGAATGGGCAGTTTCTTAGGAGAGAGCAGGCACAGTTCTGTGGTGTGGCTCCAGAAACCCCAGCCTGGAGGCTGTGTGGGCCATGGCTGTGCAGACAGACATCCAAAAACCCTAACTCAGCTCAGGTTTGGGGCCGAGGTTACGGCAGGCCTGATCTACAGACCATGAGGGGAGCTCCTCTGGATATGAAAGAAGGGTGAGAGGGAGGCAGTCGCTCAGGCTTTTGTCTCTGGATGTTTTGTCCACAATGGCCGTTTAATGTAGGAGTTGCCTCATGGGTCGTAGAAGTCTCCCTCTCTGGTAGTTTGTCCAGCCGCCAAGTGTTTGGGGTCATTCTGTGGGAAGGGAAGTGTCCTGTTTTCTGCTTCATGTGTCCCACCAGTAGAGGGATTCTAGAGCATAGCAGTGGGTACTGACAACTGGAATACTCGCCCTCTGGTTAAGCCTGGGGGCCTATGGATATGACAAGCCCCATATGCAGGATCTTGGTCCAGCCACTGAGAGGCGTTACTTTAATACGGGACTCACGCTGCAGGTCACAATGTATGTCTGTGCCCTAGGCGGCCCTCAAGCACTGGCATGGCCTTTCGGACAATGCAGGTTTTCCCACATTGCTGAAGCCTGAAAACCGAGGTTGGGAAGAGATGACGACCTACAGCCATAGCGGGTCCTATGTGTCCAGGTTGGGGCCAGCTGTCTGGGTGTCGTTTGGGATGTCTTGTCTCAGGCTGTGCCAGACAGGGCATTAGTATACAGGGTAGGCTGTATAATTGCTTTACAATCGAGTGGCATGCATTAGAAAATCATTTGGGGTTTCTTATTAGCAGCCTAGGGCAAAGTTTTTCTTCTGGAGGGCAGGCAGAGTGCTGCATTGTGGCATCGGAATTCCCAAACTGGAGGGCTTGTGGGCCAGGAGAGTGAGGACGGAAGTCTGAGAACACAAGCTAGGCTTAGGTTTCAGGGCAAGGACATGGCAGGCACACTCTGCAGAGCTGAATTGAGATCTCATGCGTCTGAAGTCAGGTCGAGGATCAGACTTTGGCTCAGGTTTGAGTTTCTGTCCATGTTGGTCTCTTCATGAAGGGGGGATATTATGAGCCCATGGGGGTTTTCCCACTATTGGAGTTGTGAGATGCTCCAAACCGCAAGGATTCCTTCTGTGGGACAATTAAGATTTGTTGGATGGCTCCAGGACGTCTTATAAGGTATTTTTCCAGAACAGGGTTCTAAGTATGGATGCCTGGGCAGCCAGCCTCACATTCCAATTGTCTCCTAGCAACAAGAAACGTTTGATCTGCTGGCTTGGGGTAGCAACAGAGGGGGCTGAGTTGAAATGGACTTTCCTGAGGATGGTCTTAATGTTGGTTTGAGTCCATGGAGACCTTGGTATGGGGCAGTGGCACCAGGGCCCTGAAGGATTCTCCTAACCAGAGGTTATGACAAAGCTCCAATGAGCAAGTTTTCCATGGGGAGACGAGATTTGTTCTTATTGGTGCCTCAGGAAACCACCATATGCTGGTATTGGAAACGAGGCCTCTGAGGAGAGATGCCTGAAAACCAAAGCAATGGATCTGATTAGGGCCTAGGGGGCTGTCCGGTTCAATATTCTTCTCTGGGGACATCTGTTGTCTGAGTGGAGGTAGTTGCTCAGCTGGTTTGAGATCACCCCTGTTTGTCCTGGGCGGCCTACAATATTGGGATGGCCTCGGTGACTTTGGAGGTTTTTTCTCATTTGCAAGGTTGTGGCCAATGGAATGGGAAGAATTCCCTTGAAAGGGAAGCACAGTCCTGAGGTGTGGCTCCAGGGACCCAAGTGTGGAGCGTGTGTGGTCCAGGGTTATTTGGACAAAAGTCTGAAAACACAAACTCCACTTAGTTTGGGGGATGTAGGTATGGCCGGTCCGATCTATAGGCCGTGAGGAGAACACTTCGGGATATGAACAAAGGGCGAATGTGAGGTGCTTGCTCATGCTTTTTTTTTTTTTTTTCTGGAAATGTGTCACCGATTGCCATGGAATGTCGGGGTGTCCTCATGGGCCATCGATGAGGCTCCTTTTCTGGGGATTTGACCTGATCCGAAGAGTTTGGGGTCATTCTGTGGTAAGGGAGGAGGCCTTTCTGGTTTTTTTGTTTATTTATTTATTTATTTTTTTTTACCTCAGGTGGCCCACCAAAATAGGGATTCCAGAGCAGAGTCGTGGGTTGGGGCAACTGGACAACCAGACCTCTGGTTAACATTGGGACTTAAGAACATGGCAATCCCCATATGTGGGCTCTTGGTCCAGACACTGAGAGACTTTCCTTGAGGATAGGTCTCACACTGAGTTTCACAATGTGTTTTTGTGCCCAAGGAGCCCCTCATGTCAGGACGTGGCCTAATGTACCATGCTGGTTTCTCCTACACTGAACGTTGCACAATATGGCAACCACATGTTTTCTGGCCATGGGGAAGATGGAGTTCTAATTTCTGCAACACTTTCACTCCTGGACTGTGATTGGATTTAAGGTCTAGGTTCTGAAGCCTGAAATCTGAGGTTGGGAAGAGATGAAGACCTAAGGCCATGGTGTGGCTGATGTGCTCAGTGTTCGGCCAGCTGTTGAGTGTGGGTTGGGAGGTGCAGGCTCAGGCTGTGGCAGACAGGGAATTAGTGCCCTGGCTAGACTGTATCATTGGGGTGCAGTCGAGTTTCGTGCAGGATGGTACTCATTTGTGGTTACTGGGTAGCCCCAGAGGGCAACGTTTTTCTTCTGGAGGGAAGACACAGTGCCACATAGTGGCTCCAGAATTCCCAAACTGGAAGGCTTGTGGGCCAGGAGTGTGAGGAAAAAATTCTGAGAACAAGAGCCAGACTTAGATTTCGGGGTGAGGGGACGGCAGGCACCCTCTGCAGAGATGATTCGAGATCCCGTATGCCTGAAGACAGAGCTAGGATCAGACGTTGGCTTACGTCGGAGTTTCTGTCCATGACGGCCCCTTCATGAAGGGGACGGTGTCACGAGGACATGGAGGTTTTCCCACGATGGGAATTGTGAGATGCTCCAAACCGTAATGATTCCTTCTGTGGGACAGTCGAGACCTGTTGGATGGCTCCAGGACATCCCATAAGGAAGTTATTCAGAGCAGGGTTCTAAGGATGGATGCCTGGGCAGCCTGCCTCCCATTCCAGGTGTCTCATAGCGCCAAGGCAAGTTCGATCTGCTGGATCTAGGGGAGCAACCGAGGCGGGTGTGTTGAAATGGGTGAGTTGAGGATGGGTCATAATGTGCATTTGTGTCCATGTAGACCTTGGAATGGGGTGCTTGATCCGGGGCCTTGAGGGATGTTCATAACCGGAGGTTTTGATGGGCTCTAAAGAGTACGTTTCCT